>NW_015633224.1:186659-231385 GCF_001515625.1 Sinocyclocheilus rhinocerous
TCTGTTAGGCCGATGCGTTCGTGGCGGGACTTTTATTTTGACGGCGCTGAAAACGGCAGCGCCTGAACACACAGTGCTCACATTCTGCCTCTTGTTCGCTGTCGTCGTTAAAGGAACACTCCGCTATTTTTGAAAATAGGCTCATTTTCCAACTCCCCTAGAGTTAAACAGTTGAGTTTTACCGTTTTCAAATCCATTCAGCCGATCTCCGGGTCTGGCGGTAGCACTTTTAGCTGTAGCTTAGCATAGATCATTGAATCTGATTAGACCGTTAGCATCTCGCTCAAAAATGACCAAAGAGTTTCTATATTTTTCCTATTTAAAACTAGACTCTTCTGTAGTTACATCGTGTACTAAGACCGACGGAAAATGAAAAGTTGCAATTTTCTTGGCTGATATGGCTAGGAACTATACTCTCAAATCGCAACTTTTCATTTTCCGACAACTCTAAAGGCGATTTTCTCAATATTTAGATTTTTTTTGCACCCTCAGAGTCCAGATTTTCAAATAGTTGTATCTCGGCCAAATATGGTCATATGCCTAACAAACCATGCATCAATGGAAAACTTATTTATTCAGCTTTCAGATGATTTATAAATCTCAATGTCAAAAAATTTACCCTTATGGCTGGTTTTGTGGTCCAGGGTCACATTTCAAGAATTCAGTCAATTTTGTGAGAAACTAATTGGATGTGGCTGGTATTTTCTCCTCTAGACCTGCCCATGCAGCTGAACGCAGCTCTGTTCGAGGCTAATGGTCACTGTGGTTATGTGCTGAAGCCTCCGGTCCTGTGGGAACGAAGCTGCCCTCTCTATCAGCAATTTTACCCTCTGGATCGAGACCTAGAGAACATGACCCCCACGCTCTACACTCTCACTGTAAGTATCCCACATTTGTTTAGCGTTATAACTACTCTTAGCTAATCTAACAGACATGAATTAATTATTGTGTGCACAGATTGTGTCGGGACAGAATGTGTGTCCGGGGAACTCAAGCGGCAGTCCCTGTGTGGAAGTGGAGGTGTTGGGCATGCCGGCAGACAGCTGCCATTTCCGCACCAAGCCCATTCACCGCAACACACTCAATCCCATGTGGAACGAGCACTTCCAGTTCCACGTGCACTTCGAGGATATGGCATTTCTGCGCATCGCTGTCGTGGAGAACAACAGCTCACAGGTCACCGCTCAGCGGATACTGCCCCTCAAAACCCTCAAACCAGGTAAAGAGCATTGTGTGATTGCTTCTGGACTGATTATTGATCTATCACTGCAGCATGCTTTATAGATGATCTTCAGAATCTACATTTTACATACTGTACACTAGCCTACCGTTCAAAAGTTGGAGGTCACCTATAGATTTTTTAAAACGGTTTTTGAAAGACGTCTCTTATGCTCATGAAGGCTGCATTTATTTGATCAGAAGCAATAAAAACAGTAATATTGTAATATTATAATTTAAAAGAAATGTTTTCTATTTGAATATATTTCTAAATGTTTCTGCTTAAATATTAAGTAGCACAACTGTTTTCAGCGTTGATAATAATCAGAAATGTTTCTTGAGCAGCAAATCAGCAGATTGTGGTTTCTGAAGGATCATGTGACACTGAAGACTGGAGTAATGATGCTGAAAATTCAGCTTTACATCACAGGAAGAAATTAAACTTTAAAATATATTACAATAGTAATTTTATACTGTAAAAACAGTTGTTTTATGCTGTAATACTATTTCACTGTATTAGCGTTTTTACTGTATTGGTGAGCATAAGAGACTTAAGTGTATATATACATTATATGTGACCCTGGAGCACAAAAGCAGTCTTAAGTCGCTGGGGTATATTTGTAGCAATAGCCAAAAAAAACATTGTATGGGTCAAAATTATTATAATTTTTTTTATGCCAAAAATCATTAGGATAATAAAGTAAAGATCATGTCACATGAAGATATTTTGTAAATTTCTTACCGTAAATCTATCAAAACGTAATTTTTGATTTGTAATATGCATTGCTAAGAACTTAATTTGGACAACTTTAAAGGTGATTTTCTCAATATTTAGATTTTTTTTGCACCCTCAGATTCCAGATTTTCAAATAGTTATATCTCGGCCAAATATTGTCCTATCCTAACAAACCATACATCAATGGAAAGCTTAAGATGATGTATAAATCTTGATTTCAAAACATTGACCCTTATCACTGGTTTTGTGGTCCAGGGTCACATATTATAAAATATTTAAATTTTTTGTTCATTTTTTTACTGTCTGTTGTCTGTCAACAATTGTTGGATGATCATTTGTGCCTTCAGATTACTCCACTTGATCATTTACTGTATTTAATTTTTTCCCCCCCTGTTTCTTAATTTAATTGATGAGTAAAACATTGTCTGATATTTTGTTTGGTTTCTGTGAATTATTCCAGGCTACAGACACCTGCAGCTGAGGAACCTGCACAACGAGTCTCTGGAGATCTCTAGTCTGTTCATCTTCAGCCGCAGGACAGAAGAGAGCCCCACCGGAGGACCAGTGCCTGCGTCTGTGGTGAGACCGCATTCATAAACCACACAGCTGTCTGGATCTCAGGCAGATATTTGTGTTACATGTAGTACTAGTGGAACTAGACAGCAGAAATCAAAGTGTTTACATTCATGATTCCTCTGTATGTGCCTTACAGTCACACAGGGGAGTGGCCAGCATGTTTGAGAAAACATTGTGCGAATATTTCTGATGTTTTTAAAACTCTGGAATGTGCTGCATTCCTGTCCCTCGGTCCCTGTCGTCCCAGTGCAGCGTAGTTTCATTAAAAACAGGAAATCATAAAGGCATAGACGGCTACTGTATACAGAAGTGCCATGCCCATTCAAACTGGAAAAATACTGAGTGAAAACAGTTCCAGGGGAAAATTAATGTTTGGATCCATCTGTACACTGGAAAAATGGCTTTGAGACTATTTTCTTTCAGAAATTGCTGGTAAATGTCACAAATAATTCAAAAGAAACAGCAAGTAACAATTAAACGTGTTTTGAAGTATAAAGACTGAAATAGTATTTTCTTGTAAAATGTACTCCAGTATATAATTTTTATAATTTTTTGCATGTTAAAGATTATTAAAAACAACAGCGTTTTTGTCTAAATTACTGTGGCAGTTGTAGCAGTTGTAGGTTATACTTGTGTAAAGTGTTTCTTCTCTTGCTGGTGTTGTTGCAAAAATACAATAGGTGCATGACACTCCTGACTGTAAACAGTTTGATTGAATCATTTTATTTAGTTCAGAGTTGTTTAATAGCTCTGAAACATTATTAATAACCTGCTCTTTTGTTTATTCACAGAAAAAAAGTGAACTCTGTTGTCGTTTTGTTGTTCTCTCAGCTGTTCAGCACGGAGGAAAGACGCGCCGCCCAGCAGCACAAAGTGACAGTGCATGGAGTTCCAGGCCCCGAACCCTTCACCGTAATCTGCGTTAATGAATACACCACGGCCAAGCAGCTCCTGGACTCTGTAAGTGTCAACGCAACAGAACCGAGCCAGTTTAGACCAGAACACTGTCAAGTGCAATGAACCAAAGCACAGGGTGCAACTACTGTAGATGAAGCAGTGGAAGCACTCTGTGTGTTCGGAGTTCTCTTGGAATTCTTGAGAAGTTGTTTTTATGAGTTCTGAAATGATGTTTCGGATTAACCCTGGAAGTCCTCCTCGTGGAGAATGATTGTCATCCGTTCTCTCGTTAGGAACAAGCAGTGCTTCACATTTTCTTCATTCCTCAGCACATAAACACGCGTCTCTTTCTTGCCAGTTGTTTCCGACTACCTCCTTCAACTACTTCCTGATGGAGGAGAAAATGCCTCTGTGCAAGGAGAAGAGCGAGTCGAAGAAAGCGCCTCAGCAGCGCCCCCTAGCGAATGACGAGCGGCTCCTGAGAGTTACTCACAGCTGGCAGCCGGAGGAAGGATATGTGGGCAGAATATACCTGAAAACCAAGGAAGAGGTTTGTGCTTGCTTTAATTTCATTCCATTTCTAAGGGTCAGTCCTGTTATGCAGTACCTTTTCGATTTTATAACTTTTGAAAGAGGAATAAAGAACCACTGAAAAGTTTTGGGTTGGTAAGATCGCAGAAGCCTCTTATGCTCACCAAGGCTGCATTTATTTGATAATAGAAATGCAGTAAAAACAGTCATTTTGTGAATTCTTTTTACTATTTAAATGAACTATTTAATATATTTTAAAATGTAATTTATTCCTGTGATGCAATGCATCATTACTCCAGTCTTCAGTGTCACATGATCCTTCAGAAATCATTCTAATATGACAGAGGAGAGCCCCACCGGAGGACCAGTGCCTGCGTCTGTGGTGAGACCGCATTCATAAACCACACAGCTGTCTGGATCTTAGGCAGATATTTGTGTTACATGTAGTACTAGTGGAACTAGACAGCAGAAATCAAAGTGTTTACATTCATGATTCCTCTGTATGTGCCTTACAGTCACACAGGGGAGTGGCCAGCATGTTTGAGAAAACATTGTGCGAATATTTCTGATGTTTTTAAAACTCTGGAATGTGCTGCATTCCTGTCCCTCGGTCCCTGTCGTCCCAGTGCAGCGTAGTTTCATTAAAAACAGGAAATCATAAAGGCATAGACGGCTACTGTATACAGAAGTGCCATGCCCATTCAAACTGGAAAAATACTGAGTGAAAACAGTTCCAGGGGAAAATTAATGTTTGGATCCATCTGTACACTGGAAAAATGGCTTTGAGACTATTTTCTTTCAGAAATTGCTGGTAAATGTCACAAATAATTCAAAAGAAACAGCAAGTAACAATTAAACGTGTTTTGAAGTATAAAGACTGAAATAGTATTTTCTTGTAAAATGTACTCCAGTATATAATTTTTCAGTGTATTTGCATGTTAAAGATTATTAAAAACAACAGCGTTTTTGTCTAAATTACTGTGGCAGTTGTAGTTTAACTCTGTTATACTTGTGTAAAGTGTTTCTTCTCTTGCTGGTGTTGTTGCAAAAATACAATAGGTGCATGACACTCCTGACTGTAAACAGTTTGATTGAATCATTTTATTTAGTTCAGAGTTGTTTAATAGCTCTGAAACATTATTAATAACCTGCTCTTTTGTTTATTCACAGAAAAAAAGTGAACTCTGTTGTCGTTTTGTTGTTCTCTCAGCTGTTCAGCACGGAGGAAAGACGCGCCGCCCAGCAGCACAAAGTGACAGTGCATGGAGTTCCAGGCCCCGAACCCTTCACCGTAATCTGCGTTAATGAATACACCACGGCCAAGCAGCTCCTGGACTCTGTAAGTGTCAACGCAACAGAACCGAGCCAGTTTAGACCAGAACACTGTCAAGTGCAATGAACCAAAGCACAGGGTGCAACTACTGTAGATGAAGCAGTGGAAGCACTCTGTGTGTTCGGAGTTCTCTTGGAATTCTTGAGAAGTTGTTTTTATGAGTTCTGAAATGATGTTTCGGATTAACCCTGGAAGTCCTCCTCGTGGAGAATGATTGTCATCCGTTCTCTCGTTAGGAACAAGCAGTGCTTCACATTTTCTTCATTCCTCAGCACATAAACACGCGTCTCTTTCTTGCCAGTTGTTTCCGACTACCTCCTTCAACTACTTCCTGATGGAGGAGAAAATGCCTCTGTGCAAGGAGAAGAGCGAGTCGAAGAAAGCGCCTCAGCAGCGCCCCCTAGCGAATGACGAGCGGCTCCTGAGAGTTACTCACAGCTGGCAGCCGGAGGAAGGATATGTGGGCAGAATATACCTGAAAACCAAGGAAGAGGTTTGTGCTTGCTTTAATTTCATTCCATTTCTAAGGGTCAGTCCTGTTATGCAGTACCTTTTCGATTTTATAACTTTTGAAAGAGGAATAAAGAACCACTGAAAAGTTTTGGGTTGGTAAGATCGCAGAAGCCTCTTATGCTCACCAAGGCTGCATTTATTTGATAATAGAAATGCAGTAAAAACAGTCATTTTGTGAATTCTTTTTACTATTTAAATGAACTATTTAATATATTTTAAAATGTAATTTATTCCTGTGATGCAATGCATCATTACTCCAGTCTTCAGTGTCACATGATCCTTCAGAAATCATTCTAATATGCAGATTTGCTGCTCACGACACATTTATTATTTTATGTCGAAAACAGTTTTTGCGTAAACGACTTGATTGTTAATAGGATATAAAGGCTGACAAGATGGAAAGTAAACTAAAAACTGTTAACTGGTTACCAATTAAAAGTGTTCCCAAGAAAAAAAAATGTTTTGTTGTTGAAAATGTGAAGAATCTGTCAGTTTATGATGAGATATTCCAAGTTTTATATCAGAAGCACCCAGCGACTTGACACAAACGGATTAAAACGGACCCCAAAATAACCCAGAATGATTTCCAATATCTTTGGACAACATAATAACAGTGACTCATACAGGCTTCATAAAAGATCCACACCCATTACTTTTGTTTATTCATCCACCATCTAATTCTTGATCTGTTGCTCCCCCTGCTGGCTGATAGCAGAACATCAGTGAGAAGAACACAGTGATGGAGGGGGTGGAGGAGGTGAGCAGCGGAGAGGACGACATGTTCCTCGTGCAGGTTCATGATGTTTCTCCTGAGCAGCCTCACACGGTCATCAAAGCCCCGCGTTACAGCACCGCCCAGGACATCATCCAGCAGGTCAGAAGATCACCGCAGCTTCACTCACAGATCTCATCCCTGTCATGGTAATATCAGAAAATCTAAGCCGCTGTGGTCTGTTGTAGACTCTGAGCAAAGCCAAGTACTCTCTGAGCATCCTGAGCAACCCTAACCCATGTGACTACGTCCTGATGGAGGAGGTCACTAAAGACGCGGCTGGAAAGAAATCCTCCTCGGCTAAACCGTGCCAGCGTGTGCTGCAGGACCACGAGTGTGTGTTCCAGGCTCAGAGCCGCTGGAAGGGAGCTGGGAAGTTCATCCTCAAACTCAAGGAGCAGGTAAACACTTATTCATGTGAGATCTGAAAAGAATACATTACTTATGCATATTTATCCCCAAACTGAAGTAACACTATCATTGAAACTTTTTTTTTTTTTTTCCAAAATCTGCCAAGGCTGCATTTATTTGATCGAATATACAGTGAACACAGTAATATTGAAATATTAATAGTAATAGTGAAATATTACTACAACTTAAAAGAACTGTTTTCTATGTGAAAAAAATGTACAATGTAATTTATTCCTGTGATCAAAGCTGAATTTTCAGCATCATTCCTCCAGTCTTCAGTGTCACATGATCTTCAGAAATCATTCTAATATACTGATTTGCTGCTCAAGAAACATTTCTGATTATTAGCAAAGTTGAAAACAGTTGTGCTGATAAATATTTTTGTGGAATTTCTTTTTAGCCGCAAGACATGATTTTTTTGAATGAATAGGGACAACATTTATTTTAAATGTACATTTTTTGTAACAAATGTATTTATGATCAATTTATTGCATCCTTATTTATTTTTATTTTTGTCTAAAACATTGACATTGACTCCCCATTTTCGAATCGTAGTTTACTGGGTTTTTTTCTTTCGTTAATTTCCATCAAATTTCCTGTCATTGTAGATTATTGTTGATAAAGGGCATTTTTTTTTGTGTAGATTGCACTCAAAAAGAGACATTTATACATCTTTATAAAATAAAATTTGATAAATTTTTTAATTATAAATGATTTTAGATTTTAGGATATTTTAGGATAAAAAATATAATATATAAAAAAGAATGTTTCCTATAGACATGGTTTTTATAAGGCCTGGAAAAGTCACAACGTTTTTTTTTTTATTTGAAGTAAATTTTTATATATACACACTGTAATAACTAATGATTGATTTCATTATATTAATAGCATTTTTTCTGTCTCTCAGATCGCTCGTGAGGACAAGCGTAAGGGCGTGTCTTTTGCCAGTGAGTTACGGAAGCTGACGGGACGGAGTCGGAGCTTGACTGTGAACACGAACGGTTCAGCGGCTCACGAGTCGACACACAGTAAGGAAGAGAAGGCTGCATGTCCCAGCATGGTGCCTCTGCCAGAGGCCTCGGAGTGAAGGAGCGCTCTGCAGTGTGTGTGTGTGCAGTGCATGGAGCTCTCACGAGGTACTAGACACTAACACACAACATATTACATAGTCAGTCTGAAATCTAACAGATTGCTTACTTGGACACATTCAACTGGTGTCCAAAAATGAAAATTTGATGAAAATGTATTAATCTATGCAATTGATTTTGTGAATGTAGCATTGCATCACTTGCTCACTAATGGATCCTCTGCAGTGAATGGGTGCCGTCAGAATGAGAGTCCAAACAGCTGATAAAAACATCACAATAATCCACAATAACCCACACCACTCCAGTCCATCAATTAACACGTTGTAAAGAGAAATCTGTGTGTTTGTAAGAAACAAATTCATCAGTAAGAAAAGCCCAAACAGTCCGAAACATTTCTAAAATATGTTGCTGGATCTTGATGTAAGGGGATGAACATTTTCACTGGACATTATGGACTTGTATTTTGGCCAGTTTAAAGTTAAAGCAATGAAGGATTTGTTTCTTACAAACATGCAGCTTTTGGCTTCACAGGATGTTCACTGATGGACTGGAGTGGTGTGGGTTACTTGTGGATTATTGTGATGTTTTTATCAGCTGTTTAGACTCTCATTCTGACGGCACCCATTCACTGCAGAGCATCCATTGGTGAGTGAGTGATGGAATTCAATTTTTTCTATATTCTATATTTAATTCTATATTCTAAACCTGTTCCCATGAAGAAACATTGAAATTTTCATTTTTGGGTGAACTGTTCCTATGTATGATTTAGTCAAGGTTAGATTTTGTATGGTATCCCAGATGCTGAGGTGACTGCTTGTTGATGTTTGCTGTTCTTTATCTGTCATTAACTAATGTTATTAATTAAGAGTGCACCATGTCTTTACTATCAGTGAAAAAATGATTAATGGCATGTAATATTTAATAGACCTCAATCAGGGTCGACACCGTATACAATTTGCTGCAAATGAATATAAGCCTGTTAAACTTGCAGCTTATGAAAATTAGACACAACCTTAGGAGCTTAAGTACAACATCTGAAAATACTGCATGTCTGTTCCTCACAGCCTCACTTTGATTCATGTCAACTGACACTGAAGCCTGGAGGAATGATGCTGAAAATTCAGCTTTGCATCATTAATTACATTTTGAAATATATTCAAACAGAAAACACTTATTTTAAATTGTAATAATATTTCACAATGTCACCGTATTTTTGATCAAATAAATGCGGCCTTGCTGAGCGTAAGAGACTTGTTTAAAAAACATAAAAAAATCTCACCAACCTCGTTACCATGTCATAAAAATATTGACGACTTTTTAAAATTAAGATTCAACAGTAATGAAACGCCTCCAAACACATTCACTCTGCGTCAGAAATCAAATTCAGGCTCGTTGTGAGTGTTCCCATGGTGTGTCTCTTCTCAGGGTCTCTGTCGATGGGGCTGAAGGCCTGGATGGTCGAGGGACGCTTGGGTTCTCAGAGCGATCGGGCCCCTGCCCCGTCCCCCTGGACCCTCCCGCTGCTGTGGAACTGGAAGCTGCATAAGTGAGTCCAGACCCAGAGCAGCACCTCTAGTGTTCACTCCTCTCACGTGAGTGCGATACAGTGCAGCCTGACGGCCGCTTGAGCTCGTCCCGTGCAGAACACGATGGTCTGCGTGACCTGGGCTTGCTGATGGGTGGAGGACGCTTCAGTCACTTCAGCATGTTACCGGATGTCAGATGAAGGCAGTTTCTCCTCACTTCCTATACTTCTTTTCCTTTTTTAACAGTACTGTAAGTGAATGCATCTGTATGCATTTCATGTTTTATTTGTGGTTTTGCACATTACCTTGAAGTCCAGCTATTTTAATACTTTATTTACATCCCTTTTTTTGGATTTGCTGAAATGAAATCGAGCAGCATAATGCTCCCAGCACGTTAGTGTAACGCTATCCTTTTTTGTTTGTTTTTTAGAAGCAAAATGATTGACTTCCAAACTTTAGGATTACTTTTATGAATGTAAATATGGCGATCGAGTTCACAGCAAAGGTGCACAGAAAGATGCAAGGCAGATTTGTTCTGCATATTTTAGCAGCTAATTTAATTTGATGGCTTTCATTGCACACGTCCTGCACTGCATTTTAATGACCAACAGCAAAAAAAAAAAATTTACGCTCCCAGCACGTTACCGTAACGCTATCCTTTTTTGTTTGTTTTTTAGAAGCAAAATGATTGACTTCCAAACTTTAGGAATGTAAATATGGCGATCGAGTTCACAGCAAAGGTGCACAGAAAGATGCAAGGCAGATTTGTTCTGCATATTTTAGCAGCTAATTTAATTTGATGGCTTTCATTGCACACGTCCTGCACTGCATTTTAATGACCAACAGCAAAAAAAAAAAATTTACTTTTCTGTAAACTGCCTCGAATCTGTTTACAGTATTACAAAAACAAGCATTTGAAGAAACGTCACTTTTAAATGTTTTTTTTTTATTTTTATGTATGGTATTGATTTATTTCTTCATTTTATTATAGCTCGTAATTTTTTATATTTTTCTTTCTTTTTGCACTTTTTTTCCCCATTTGCAGCTGCAGTGCAAATATTTTTTTCAAAATATTTTTTTCTTGCATTTATGGAGAGCTCGAGATCTTCACTGGCACTGTACTGCTCGTTTTGGAACATTTTAATTTAGAATCAATACATTGAGATATATGTCCCATATGACCTCTGTAATTATTGAAAGCCAGTTCCCTTTTTGTTAAATTAAATTTTGCTATAAAATATTCATGTGATTTCTAAACTCACTGCATAGCAGTTGAATCCTTTCTTTTTCAACTTTAAGTGGTCCATTTTCTTTCTTGAAGTGTAATCTTTCATAATTTATTGAACGTTATAGCCCAGGTTGGCTGTACTTTTCCAGATGTGTACATATGAACGAGAGTACATAATTATGAAATCTGCATTAATTTATTCGTAAGGGCATGAATGTTTCTCCAACCTGTTCGTACTGTATTCATGTATAATGTTTGTATTTTTCTCATTTAGATTTTTAGCACTGTCTTCAGAGATATTAAATATTTTAAGTGAATGTAGGCACCACTGAAGTGTATTTTATATGTGGTCCACTACAGCATTATATCCTTTAATATCTCTTCAATGTATATTTCCCATCGCTTCGTTTCGAACAAGCAAGTGTTTAGTGTGACACAATGCTGTTATTTGATAATTAATCTAAGAACTTCTGACTGTTCTACTAGTGATGGTTTTCAGCACACATAAAGCTCTATAGGAATGTATCATCAATATTGTGATGTCAATATTGGGTTATTTGTTTACTTGAAACCACTGAATCAACCGCATTCATCAATAAATAGTGTTGGAAAAAAAATCCATGTTTGGTGAAACGGCAGTGCCCATGATAAACTCAATAAAGACTCTGCTGGTATCTTGGGGCATTTATTGTATACAAAACAGCTTTTCAGCTCTTAAATGGATGTTTCCTGCTGTGTGTGTTGTGATAGTTGCAAAATGCAATTTTTTTTATCTTGTGGTGGAAACAAGCTTCCTTAGACTTGGTTGCAATTTTTAGTTGCAATTTCTAAATGAAAAATGTTTCAAAGTACATTTTCAACGTACGTTTTTTTTGGCAACAGATTGTGCATACATTTTCACATAGAATTAAAAAAATCTACCTCATTTGAGCATATACATTTATGTGCATATTGATATTTTCTTCACATCATGGTGTTTCAATCCAGTGTTCTTATGCAATATCCCAAAACTAGCGTAAAAATACATGGATGGAAACAGCTAATGACATTTGTGAATTATATGTTCAATAATAGGCCAGTGATTCTGCAGGTAAATTTAGGGACCTTCATTATGTTCTTCCTCAGTAATTTTGTCTTATTTCCAGTGCAAATCTCTAAAGATCCTTAAATCAAGTTACATTTACTTGCGAAGCAAAATGACAGAAGAAGTCTTGTTTTAAACGAACGTTTTGTTCAGTCTCTCAGGAAACACGATATACCCCTGGTTTCACAGACAAGGCTTAAGCCTAGTCCCAGACTAAAATGTAATTCTGAGCCGTTTCAACTGAAAGAAACTTGTACTGACTGATCTTAAAAAATATCAGTGCCTTTGTGCTTAAGCCTCCAGACTAAAATGTAATTCTGAGCCGTTTCAACTGAAAGAAACTTGTACTGACTGATCTTAAAAAATATCAGTGCCTTTGTTTTGTCTCAAGATGCACACCAGTAATGTTTTTTTAAGACTAATCCTGGTTTAGTCTAAGCCCTGTCTGTGAAACCAGGCCTTCATTTCTACATCTCAAGTGAATGTTTCTTAAGGGAGACCTATTATGCCCCTTTTTACAATATGCAGGGTTCCTACACATTTTTACTAGGGATGCACCAATAGGATTTTTTTTTTGGCCGATACCGATTTTAACGAACAACTATTCGCGGATTCCGATACCAATATTGGTCAATTTGCATAAAGCAAGGCTTAAAAATGAGGAAAAAAACAAAACAAAAAAGATTGGTTCACTCCAAGCAGAATCCGTATTTGAACGTTTCTGTTCCTGCGTTCCTCTGTGAAACCGGTTTGAGTAGAAAACATACCGATTAATAACATTATTTTAAAAACGTTTTCTTTGCCAATAATAATAATAATAATAGTAATAAAGTACAGCGTTTAATTTACTCAAAAATAAAAAATAAATCATGAAGAGAGTCTTGAATGATCTCTCTTAGTCATAGCCAGACTAGATTTACCAAAGACCAAATGTATTAAACAAAAGAAAAAACTGTCAACGCAATAAAAACATTAAAGATTTTTTTTCAAGATATTTAAAAAAGTTTCAGAATGATTAAAAAAACGCTACTCCTATAAGCATTCATTTTGAGAAGAAAAAAACCTGCCTAAATTAGTAGGCTGTACCTTTCATTTTATTATTACATTCAGAAATAATGTAGGCTAAAATAATGGTAAATGGTAACTTCTCTCCACAACAAATCCTCTAAAGTTGTATTTAGGCTAAATATAGGCGTCAAACCAAAACCAATTAATTTAAAAACAAAACTGAAACCTACCTCTCTCATTCTGCACGAATCCAAATGTTTCCATATTTGCGAAGTATCTGGATGCTAACCTATTATTTATTATGTAAACTATGGGCTTTGTTCTTCATTTGCAGTATCGACGTAAAACATCATCCTTCAGTGAGGCGCTGGTTACACTGAACGGCACAGACTGTACGGACTATTTAAATTGAGCAGTGTAGCTTTTTATGTTTCTTTAACTGTATTTTATTTTGATAATGAACAAGCTGCGATGTCAAATTAGCACAAATGTGTTGTATGTGCGTGTGAGGCACCAATGCGATCAATGCATTGTTTTCCCAACTGTTACTCCATAATTTATGGTCATACCAACGCTGGTTTGTCATACAGATAGAAGCAAAACATCATTCAAAACTGAAAAGCTTTTGTAAAATAAAGAAAACTTCTTTCTGCAGTCTCGTTTTTTTCCCCGTGAACTTCAGAGCGCGTTACAATTATCCGAAACTCAGCACAATTTTTTTTCTTTCGTTTTGTCAATCTGTTAATGATTTAAGTGAAATATATTTTGTGTATAGGCCTATATATTCCTTTTTATGTAGCCTATACAGTTTTATTCTGTTTTCTCCGTTCACAGGAACACTGCAGGTGCTTGATGTGACCTTGTGTGAATCAGTGTTCTACACTGGTTTCAAATAAAAAGATGCATATTACCTGCCATTCATTTTCACTTAAATGTAGGCCTAATGCTTGGCGGTTTTTTCATGCTATTTCCGATATGCTGATGGCTTTAAAATAATAAAAAATCGTCCGATAAATATCGGCGGCTGATACATCGGTGCATCCCTGATTATTACTAATACATTTCCATGACTTTTCAGACAATATTCATGACCAAATGTTCCATTATTTTACAATAAGAATAAAAATCTGTTCAAATTATCATAGCATATGTTAACTAAAATGAATGACTATTAATGCTATTGTTTGCATTCTTGTTTTAGTAATAAGTACAAGCTGCAACTGCGCCAGACGTTACTCCACACAGAGAACAAATCACATCACTGAATATTATCATTTAACTCAGTTAAAATCAGGACCTGAATTTCGTTTTGGAAACTGTTCTCTTTCGCAACTGTTTACATTTGCTTAAGAAAAAACAGACAGTGCTTATGAGGATACTCATTTTAACGTCATTTTGTGTGTATTTTTGCCGCTTAAACGCAACAAGCTGGGCATCGGGCTTGTTTTAGGCTTCATCCTTATTTTTATATTTTAGATATCCATCAATTATTATGGTGATGAAAAGGATTTGCCGCGCTGGTGGAAACAACACGAGCCCTACCGCGACTGTCAAGACAGAGAAAAAAGACACGGGCTACAGTTGTACTCGGACAGTAATTCTGATAATCTGTCGGACAAGGGCCCTATGTTTGAGGCCCGTGCAGGGTTCTACTGAGCTTGTTTGGTACCAAACTCAATTTGGTACTCGCAAGGCGGCTTTACACGCGCGCCCTTTGGACGTGACTGAGCGCACAGGAAACTCATGGAGCGCGCCAGTACCGAATGGCTTAAAAAGATGTGCAAATGAATAATACATTTTTGTGACGATGCAACAATGAGCCGATTAGGCAAGTGACAATTCTGTCAACTGTACTGAAACATGAGCGAAAGTCTTTAGTGCAGATGAGATGCGCCGATGTGAAGCCGTTTGAAGAGAAAGTCGGAGGCGTCTGCCGTTGCTAAGCAACCATGACCTGCGCTGTCCATGAAGACGCGTTAGTTTCAGCAAAGTGTAAATGGATTTGCAGCACTAAAAATCGCTTGCAGTAGCTCTGCTACTAAATTTATTTAAAAATGGCTATCCCTGTAGGGCTATGATCAGCTGTTCCTTCATCTTGGCTGAGCTTTCAATGTTGTTACGGGAAAGGATGAAGCTGATTGGTTGGTTCTTGTCACATGACCCGCGGTGCGCTTGCGGCATTCTGAAAAGTTGAAATGTGTTTATCTCGATGCAGTGCGGTCGCGGCCTGGAAAAAATGAGCGCGTCGCGACCGCGTCGCTTCCATTATGAGCGCCCTGCCGCGCGTCTACATTTGAAATAACGAATTTGAGCGCGCAAAAGACGCGATATGTGAACGGCCCCTAAAACTATGCGATATAGCCTATGCGCAATCCCGCACCGAAATTCAGGACCTGATTTAACATAATTTTATTAAACAGAGATTTGTGAAATAGATTTCCATGACTTTTCCAAAACGTTCTGGGTTTATTTATTTTTCCAAAACTTTTCCAGGCCTGGAAATTGCCGTTTTAAAATTCCATGACTTTTCCAGGTTTTTCATGACGGTACGAATCCTGAATATGTAATATGTCTCAGGTGTCCCCAGAATGTGTCTGTCAAGTTTCAGCTCAAAATACCCCACAGACAATTTATTATATCATTTTGAAAATGCATATTTTGAGTGGAAGCAGAAACATGCTGTTTTTGTGCATGTCTCTTTAAATGCAAATGAGCTGCTGTTCCCCGCCCCCTTTTCCAGAATAGAACAGTGCCTTTACAGCTCCTACCTCATATACTCTGCTAAAAAAATATCTCTTTGGTTTTGATTATCATGTCTATCACGCTGAAATCACGTGTTTTAAACCATTTTAGTTTAAACTTTTTTTTGAGGGTCTCGCAGTTGTGCATTTAATTCTTAAAAATAAATGTCCGGGACACCACGGTGTGTAAGTGACTGATGTTCTCACTCATATTAAATAACCCAGTGTCACTGCATGTGCAGAACAAAGAGACACTGGAGAAGATCTCACCTGCGTGCAGCGTCAGCAGCGTTTTGTATAAGTGGTTGTAGAATTTCAAAGGGTCGATGTTGAGGACGTCACCTGTTGCAAACAGAGATGTGTTTTAGCTCAGCGAGGACGAGATGTTTGCGAAACCAGAGCTGTGGCGGCACTGACCTTGTCCTGAGAGGATGTGGAAGGAGGTGAGGATGCAGTGAAGGCTCTCGCGATACATCAGATCCTGAGAGAACCAAAACGCTGAGATGTTAATGCGTGAAATGTGACGTGAAGCAGGCGCTCCTGGTAGAAACACTTACACCTGATGTGATGAGGCCGTACAGCACCGCCAACAAATCATCGAAGAACTCCAAGTTTATCAAATGAGCAAACCTGCAGGAAACAGTTTGAACCATGTTAATCAAGAACACAGAGGAATACTGACCAGAACGCTTTATTACAGTGTAATAACACTATAATAAAGCAGTTACACACATCATGTGGCTCTTACTTTGCAAGACCTTCTAAAACGGAGGGCAGTAAGATGGACTTCTGAGCTTTCTTCAGTATTCTGAAGTAGGTGAGAAACACAATGTTCAGCGTCTCTGTGTGCTGGAATAAAACGATGGGCGAAAGTGAATATACAGCTATGTGAATACAAGTTCTCCATCGACTGTAGTAAGACTCACCAATTTAATTTTCTTGTCCTTGCTCTCTGAAGCCTCAGCTTCTAGAAGCTCTTTCTGTAGCTTCTCCTCTGCTTTCTTCCACTGTTGAGGACAAGAAGATTTGATCAAGGTCACAAAACTGAAAAAATAATATGTATATATATACCAGTTTTGCAAAGCTTTGCATTTACAGAAATGAATTAAAATGTAAAATTATATTCCAATAGAAAACAGTTATTTTAAATTGTAATATTTCACAATATTACTGTTTTTACTGTACCTTGGTGAGCAGAAGAGACTACTTATTGACCCCTAACTTTTGAAAGGTAGTGTATATATACACAAAGCATGTGTCCAGTGAACGCTGACTCATATCACTGCACAACTTCAAATCATGACATTTATGTGAAATAAGATTCAGCCCAGTTCAAACCTTCCGCTGCATCCTGGACAAATTTGTCCGCTTCTCCTTGAAGGACATGAACTTCTTTTTTGGCGCAGAATCTTCTGTATCTTTCTTCATTTCCACTTCTTTTATTCTCAGACAGTGAAGACAGTTCAGCACCTGTGCGTTCACAGCACAACACACCAGTAAAAAAAATCAGCCATTCAAAACATCTGCATCAAGATGCTATAAATCATCACAACTTAACGCATGGCTAAAGTCACAGTTTAGCAATGATACTGTGACCCTTGCAGAGTTTGTTTGACGTGAGCCAATAAAATCAGAGAATTTATCAGAAGTGCAACTTCTCTGTACTATAGTAAACTTTACTTTTCTGTTTAATATATATATATATATATATATATATATATATATATATATATATGTGTGTGTGTGTGTGTGATCCTGGAGCACAAAACCAGTCTTAAATCGCTGGGGTACTCTGTTTAGTTAATGCTGCTCAATGTGAAAGCACGCAGGTGATGGAGATTTACCGCTGATTACAGAACCGGCTTTACTGATAAGATGCGCGTTAAACATCGCATGCGATTTATCGTGCAGCCCTAATATACATAAATACATATTATTTGCGTTGCACTTCAAAACTCTAGACCGGCGTTAATAAAGCTAACAAAAACTAAAACCATAAAAAACATGCCATTACTTGAAATAAATACTTAAAGAAATAAATAAAATTAAAATTAAAATAAAGTATATAAACCTTAATATAAAAACCTTAAACTTATTTTAGCTACTTTTCAAACCAACATCTCATTTTCATTTGGTTTAACTGAAATTAAATAACAAAATTACTATAATTTTAACTAAAATGATTATGAAAACAGTAAAAATAACATGAAAAAATTTATTTAAAACATTAATAATAAATGTAGGGTAACAAGAACTCTATAAAATAGAATTTTAATATGCATTAATATACATTTTATTATATTTAACTATATAATAAAAACCAATAAAAAATACTAATAATAATACTAATGACACTAACCAAAAAATAATAAATAGAAAAAGTCCAAATCTGACCGTGTTCTTTAATTGAAAGAAAACCCAAAACTGTTTACAAGTTTTAAAAAGCAAACTGTCCATTCCAATCAAATAATTCTCTGTAATGAATGTTTATGTCATGTACATTTTGCCTGTTTGTTCTGTACAGCATTGACAGATGAGACAAAACTTGTTGGAACCGTTCAACACAGTATGATGGTTGTACCTCAGGTTTGACCTTGTAGTTCCTGCCCTTGACCATGCCTGAGATGACCTTCACCACCGCTAATGAGGCCTGACCCAGTTTATCCTGCTTCAGCAGTTTCCTGACGGCTTCACAACACATCTCAGACACCTGAGCACAAAATGACAACATCTAAATGATGAGCAAATCTCCAAATGTTGAGTCTTTCAAGCAAATATCGCTAGCAGACGGACCTTCCTGACGGGGTCGCTCAGCAGAGGCACCACCATGACTACGATGTTGTTGTGGAAATTGAAGTGTGGCAGAGCTACCAGGAGATCACAGATGCACCTGATGGCCACTTCAGCAAGACCTTTATAACTCTGAAGAGACACGGCCTGACTTCTCTTCTGCTTCTTCTGCTTCCAGTCTGAAACCGCATCAGATCAGATGGTCGTGATGAGAATGAATGGGCTGATGGGAAGCTAAGAACACAGAGCATTTGATGTACCTTTGACTATCTGTTCCAGATCTTCCAAGAAAAACTTATACTGGCTGACGAGACCCTCCTCAAACTCCCTCAGCTGCAGCGTCTCTTTTTTCACCTGGAGAAGAACAGAAAATGCTTCAATGGGTCATTTATTTCTTGCATTTTAATATTGTTATTTTCTTTTGGGTCCACGTATCCAAAGAGTTCACTTCTGATGAGCATTTTTCACTCTCACTGTTAAAAACAAACAGGTCAGTTTTTGCTGCTGTGCTTTTACGCTGCCTTCTCAGACTGAAATAATCCTAACCTTTCCAAAATAAAACTTCAGTCCAAATCTAATACAAAAACAGCATATAATTTGGCAGATTCACCCATATTTTACTAATTTTCTATCCTGCTTCATTATCCAGGGTATCTGCAGTTTTTAAAATCATATTGAAGACTTTTAAGCCTCGTACACACCGGGACGATTATCGCGCACGCTTATCGCCGACGTTTTTCGACGCGTCTTTTGTGTTCATACCCAAGCGATTTTCGCAGGCGATGAGCCGAGTGAACGTGCAAATTCACTCCCTGACATTAGATGGCGCTTAATGAAAAACAGAAATACCCCGGTACACATCGAATCCTATTTCATCTGCAATTCCTCTCCATAACAACTCCCTCTTATGAGATTTTTGTAGCCGCTGTCGCGTTTGTACGGTGGCCGAGAAGTGCGAAGCAAATCACAATTCTGAAAACAAAATAACAAATTACAAACGCAAATGCAAGTCTAAAAAACAAAATAACAATTCAGAAAGCACAACAACAATTCAGAAAACATTATAACAAGTAGAGGCGTTTTTTAAAAAAAATGACGCTTTTACGCCTCACGCGCGGTGTGCACACTCACATTGGCAAAACTTGTCAGATTCTTGCTAAATGGTAACTGCAAATATAAAATTCATAATAATTTAATATATACATATGCATTGATGTTAGTGTATGTAGTGTAATATATCAATACACACATATTAGAGATAAACTGATATTGGATTTTGCCCATACAATAATAATTTGTTTAAAGAAAGACAAAAAACTATTATAATTTCTATTCAATAATATAATAGCGTTCAATAATAGCAGCCCAGGAAGAAGCTTCAAGGGTTTACCTTAACCTAAATGCTAAATACAGTTTAGTATGCACCCAAAAATATCAATAATAACCAGAAAAGGCATCTGACGGAAAATGAGGGACATTTAATTATAAACAAGGCCAAAATACAGCAGGACTCTTATTTTGAAATGTCTATGCTTCAATATTTCTAGCTGCTCACTCAGAAAGAGATTACAAATATGCCTTCTTACAACCAAGTACAATCGATAATCGCGCGCGATATTCGTCCCGGTGTGAACAAGCCTTTAAGACGTGCACAAAGAAATTTAATACTGTATAACAAATCCAATCAATCTCAAACAAACAAACAAAACTTGTCAGATTCTTGCTAATGGTAACTGCAAATATAAAATTCATAATAATTTAATATATACATATGCATTGATGTTAGTGTATGTAGTGTAATATATCAATACACACATATTAGAGATAAACTGATATTGGATTTTGCCCATACAATAATAATTTGTTTAAAGAAAGACAAAAAACTATTATAATTTCTATTCAATAATATAATAGCGTTCAATAATAGCAGCCCAGGAAGAAGCTTCAAGGGTTTACCTTAACCTAAATGCTAAATACAGTTTAGTATGCACCCAAAAATATCAATAATAACCAGAAAAGGCATCTGACGGAAAATGAGGGACATTTAATTATAAACAAGGCCAAAATACAGCAGGACTCTTATTTTGAAATGTCTATGCTTCAATATTTCTAGCTGCTCACTCAGAAAGAGATTACAAATATGCCTTCTTACAACCAAGTACAATATATTACAATATAAACACCATAAAGTAAAGAACGCAATTCATCAGCAGTAGTTCATAAATTTGCGATATTCATTGATTGCGAACCGCTCTGAATGTGCAATAGTGCTGCAGTGTGACTTTATTAAACTTACTAATTTCCTTTTTTTGCAATTCATTTTTTCCTTCTCCAAATTTAAGACCTCCTAAAACCATAATTTGAGATGTTTTTTTTATGTTTTATGGCTTTTTAAGGATATGTGGGAGGGGAGCCCAAAATGTTGGCCAGAAATGTGACAATGTATTCATCTGTCTGCCATCAGAAATTCAAGCATTTCCTGGGTGTTCTTGCAGCTCAGTTTCAAGAAAAGCTGTTTAGGACTAAAGCTGAAGTTGCTCTAACAGCTTCAACACATTTTCATAGTGCACTGAACTCTTTTATGCACAAAGGTGAAGGGAAATCATATTTAACAGTGGGGCACTGCACCTTTGTAGCTTTCTCCTCTTCCGTCAGCGGTCGGATTCGATATGACGGCACAATGTCCTTAAACACCTCCAGGAGGGACACCATGACTAGCTTTCTGACCGTGATGGCGACGCACGGGTCCGTCTCCATCAGCATGGCCCTCAACTCCTTCAGCTTCTTGATCTGAAACACACGAGGAACGTCATCATACATGTGACGACAATAATCCAGAAGATGATTGTGAAGGGCTGTCTTACATTGACATGTGGATCTGCGAGTACTGCAGACGACAGACTTGCGATGCGCAGTTTCTTCTCCGTCAGTCTCTCAGTGCGAAGCTCTAGTTGCTCCTGAGGAGTTAACAATGGAACACTCTCGGGTTCCTCCTCTGATATTATTAAAACAAAATCAAACATATATATATGTAATAATACGTGTAATAAAATGTCATGTAACCAATAACCGACGTCAGAGAACAATGAACATGCAAATGTGTAGCTAAATTATAATAATATAATAATATATATATAATATTAACTAATATTTTGCGTCAAAAGGATTGGAGTTTGGAAATTTCTCCTAAAACATTACGTGGCAACAAAACTATTACAGCACTTTCTTAGGGTGCTTTCAGACTTGGTTCGCTTGCCTGGTCCGAACCCGAGTTGGATTGCTCCCCCCTCCCCCTGCCCCCGCTGGACTGCGTTCATATTTTATTTGGGTCCGAACCGCGGTTCGTTTGCGTCAACAAGCCAGCAGCTGTTTACCCCGTTGCTTAGTAACGATGGTGCAAGAGAAGGCGGCAAATGCATAACATTGCTCTCTGCACTTTTATATATTTACGTTTTTGAACCGTTCGTTTTGTTTACAAAGCTTCGGTACATAACGGCACTTACTTCTGTCTTACGAATGTACTGCAAATGCTCAAAAGAATGCTGAAGGCGAACAGAAATGAGATATACAGCTCTCTGTTTGCAGCACGTCAGTCACGCTCGTCAGGAAAGTGAGTTAAACACACACAAACACACATTTGTATCAAATAATACGTCATTAATAGCGGTTCACTTCCGCGATTTGGTACTAGTAGTCGACCGATATATCGGCCGATATTTGGCTTTTTTTTTTTAAATATCGGCATCGGCCGATAAGATAACTTTAAACTCGTGATTTTAAATTATGCTGCCCACTGCCATATTCATGTCATTTTCACTGTGTGCCGTATGTAAAATGAGTGTTACCTTGGCTTTATTTGAAAAAATATGATTAATGCACACAAACTTCCCAGAGTACTGAGTGCTCTGTTGGTTACAGTGTTTACTTACTTTGTAATTATATATTTTTTAAATATTTATTTATTTGTGAAAAATACTTTGTCATCTAAAGTATAAGTATGTTTATTTAACATTTATTTTTTAATCAATTTTCTAATTATTTCAAATTTCTTAAATATTAATTAAAATAAATAAAATTATATCGGCCACCCTGCCTGCCAAGATATCGGCATCGGCTGTCAAAAAAACAATATCGGTCGACCACTATTTGGTACGATTGCATTCACATCAGCAGCGAACCGTACCGGAGTTCACATGAACCGTACCCCAGACCACCCTTTTTAAGCAGACTCGGGTACGATTCGCAGATGCGCACCCGAGTTCGGAAGACAGCGTTCACATCATCCAAACGAACCGAACTCTGACGTCAATCGAACCCAGGTGCGCACCAAAAGTGCTAGTGTGAAAGCACCCTTAAACACACCCTTGAGATTAAAGCCATTTCAAGGTTGCATTTGAAAAAAAATACATGAAAATCCACACCAACCTTCTTTTAACTCATCCTGGTCGATCGGTTCCTCCTCTTCCTCTGCCTCCGGCACAACTAGAGGAAACAATCAGCCAGTTAATCCCAAATCCTCCCCAGCATTCACTGAAAGTCATGTGATAACACACACCAGGTTTCTCCATGCTCTGAGGGATCAGGCCGCTCTTGTCTTTGATGGGCAGCAGATGAATGAGTTCTTTCTCTTCCTCCTGCTGCATCTTCCTGGGCATCTTCTCATACTTCTTCACCTGCTGCTCGGACTTGCGCTTTTTGGCATGTACTGGAGCGCTACAAAAGAAAAGAGGAGGAAATATGATCACACAACAGACAATATCAGCGGATGACAGTGTATAGAGTGTGTATAAAGTGATTAACAAGCGCCAAAGTGTGCTGCTGCTGCTGCTTACCAGGATGAGATGTCTCGAGTCAGAAAGGAAGCTTTCTTTGCCATGGCTCTGATCTGTTCGAGGTCATCCTCATCCATCATGTCTACAGGCAGAGACTCCAGGAACTCCTCCTCGTCCTCCTCTTCTTCCCCTTCTGTTATGATACGTCATCAACATTACAAAACTATCCTAATACACAGCATGAGAGTTCATATGAAACGGTTTCACTCACCTGGTTTCTTCTTATAGCGCTCCAGGGGTTTGAGGGTCTTATGGGAGACATCTGTAATGGCTTGCCGAAGTTTCCTATGTTCTTTGCGTTGTTTCTTAGCTGAGCTCTGTTGCTTAAACTGCCGATTCTTCTGTTTGTTTTCCAGCTTCAGATTGCTGGTTTTCAGTAATTTTCTGAAGCTAGGCTTCTTTTTCTTGTTCCTTTTGGAAGCCTTGTGTGAAAGATGCATAAAAGCACAGCTAAATAATGCATGCTAGTGTATGCTATAATAATACATAAGACACAACGTTTTTATATGACAGATGAAGCAAAACAGAATTCAGAGGCTGCTGGCTTGCATAATATCATATGCCAAAATGTGATTTTCATTACCCTTTTACACCAGAGAGTCTACATCAAAATCAAATCATTCGATTTTAAATATTTTTGCACTATTTTTAATATAAATACGGCAATAACTGAAAATCAGTATAGAATGAGTTACTTTATATAGAAATAAACGGTGTTCAGATTAAAGGTGAATATAGTTCAGTACAACGGAATCCCCTCAAGATATAACATATTACAAGAAAAACATGACTTGACATAAATTGCTTTCAGTCAAAGTTACAAATACCACAAAGTTAACTAAAACAATGAGAGGTTAACTATTAGTACATGATACGGGTTGACTAGCATGTTATATACGCCACACCGCGGGTTTATACTAGTATACTCTGATATTAGGGAAAAAAACTAGTATAGTACAATGAAACAATAACGTAGGGGTTGAAAAGTGTAGCTTGATACAAACCCGTAGGGATTACACTAGTACAGTATGATAAACAGTAAAAGTTATACTAGTATTGACGAGCCAAAATTTTGACTAATACATAAAAACAAGGGTTGTTCAATCTCAAGCGACACTCTTAAACACTCATTTAAATGTAACGTTAAGTGAAGCAGCGAAACATGGCTAACAGAAGCTGGAGATATTCCCTCGCGCTTTCGTTTGCGTATTATTTAATTATTAACTTACCGGGCCCATGTTGATCTGTGATTCGACTCAACTATCGAAGACGCTTCAAATGTGTAAATCAGTTTAATCAAAAACTAAAAAAAAGTGTAAGTATGCACGCTTCACACATGCACCACATGGACAGGAAGTAAACTAAGGGAGATGCTACATGAATGGAGAGACAAAGGTTACGTTGCCTTTGAGCGCCACCTTGTGATCCGGAGGAAAAAACACACTGAGAAGACGTCCAACTCTTAGATCAAAATAACAATTATTATAAGCTGCTTCAAGTCATTTATTTTCATTATTTTCATTATTTATTTTTAAGCAGCTGAAAAATGGAATGCCTTAAAGCTTTCTGAATTACAAATTGCTGTTGGGTTGATTACTTCAAATTGTTAAAAATGACTATTATTAATATTTTTTTGCTATAGGTATACTGTACATATACTGTATAAAGAACAAAAGCAAGTCGCAATTAATTTTAAAAAGATACAACAACTATAATAGTAGTTTTAGATTTATTTACACATTTGAATTTTGTGGTGTCAAACAGGTCACCTATTTACAATTTATCTTCACTGAAGTATGAAAACTGTACAATAAAACCAGGAGTGTGTAGAAAACAAACCAAGAATTAATGACACAATTTACATTTTTCATCAAGATACAACATTACCAAATCAAAAAATGTTTTGAGACCCAATATTTACACATATTGGGTTCAAATCCATGACAAACAATGCATTTGGTCAAATAATAGAACAGAAATCAAACAGAGAAAAATTACACATTTGATTATTACACCACACATTCTTATAATTGAACTGGCAAATGTCAGTTCATTTTAGAATTTGTACCTTAAGTACACAAATCTCTGAATGCATTCTTCACATACTGTCTTACTAACATTAATAACATTTAGATTAAAAATTAGGCTAGATTGGCTGCAAAACGATTAATCGCATTCAAGTTTGTTTACACACTATATGTGTGTGTACTGTGTATATTTACTATGTATATATAAATAAACACACATACATGTATATATTAAGGAAAAATGTTAGATTTATATATAAAATATTTATATTTATATATAACATAAATTATATAAAAGTATAAATATATATACATACACATCATTTTTTAATATACGTATATAAATATATGTGTGTGTATTTCTATATACATAATAAATATACACAGTACACACACATATAGTATGTAAACATAAACTTTTATTTTGAATCCGATTAATCGCAATTAATCGTTTTGCAGCCCTAGGCTACATATTAGTGTTTTAAAAGAAGAAATTAAAGTAGCACAATAGGACTACGAAAAATGCAATAATTCTTCGGCAAGAAGCAGCAAAATGCTTTCAAATATCTCAACACACTATATGCATTATTCCTGAATTATTAACTGCATCTGACATATTCTATTGCACTTCATTAAGGTCTTGTTCTACAAGACAAAACCGCTTAAAAAAAAAAAATCAAATTTTTTAAAATCTCAGAACCTTGCTATTCTATTATTAAAATCTCAAGTGCATTAAACAGGCTCTGAATGAACATGCTTCAGCATACAAAATGAGTTAATGTGTATGTCAGCACACGTCAAATGCACCAGTTCTCTCCATAAGGAGGAATATTAAGAAAAAGCCTGATGCTGGTATCCGGTACAGTACATGACTAAGCTGGTGGAATATTTTCTCATAAAAGGCTTATATTTTTAACTCATTTACAAATGTGTAACTTCAGTAATACTGGCACGGTTACAAAGAAATCAAGTTTCAAGCTTCATTTCATTTCTTTGAGCCCGTTTTATACAATCCTCTCTTCTAATCGAGAGTTAAAGCCAACTGGAAATATAAAAATGGTGAGAGTTCAAGAGTTTTTCACTGTAGGACTGCTGCTTTTTTCCATTTCTTTATCCTTTAGGAGGGCATTAAACACCTGATGAAGAGAAAGAGACGAGATTAACAGAAATGTTAAAGGAATAGTTCCTCAATGGATCCTCTGCAGTGAATGGGTGCAGTCAGAAGGAGAGTCCAAACAGCTGATAAAAACATCACAATAATCCACAAGTAATCCATGCAATTCCAATCTTGTGAAGTGAAAACAGGGGATGGACTTTTTTCATTGGAGGAAGCGTTACTATGCATTATGGACTGGTATTTTGGCCAGAAGCAATGGTTTTAAGTTAAAACGCATTAATGATGGATATGTTTCTTACAAACATACAGCTTTTGGCTTCACAGGATGTTAACTGATGGACTGGAGTGGTGTGGATTACTTGTGGATTATTGTGATGTTTTTATCAGCTGTTTGGACTCTCATTCTGACGGCACCCATTCACTGCAGAGGATCCACTGGTGAGCAAGTGATGTGATGCTACATTTCTTCAAATCTGTTCTCATCTACATCTTGGATGGCCTGAAGATGAAAAGATTTACAACACATTTTTATTTTTTGGGTGAACACCACACAAATCACAATGTTCTGTAGAAGAATAAAGTTCCCTGTAGTGTGAGCTATGCTCAAACTAAAGGGTTCGTTTACCGAAAGTATGAAAATTCTGCCCAAATTCATTTTACTAGATATCTAATAATAGAAGTTATGCAAAAGAATCTTTGAAGAGAACAAAATGTATCAGGAAGTGTATTTGCATTTAATTTCCTGCCTGCATTTCCCTCACAAACAAACAAACTCCACAGGTTGATCACTGTAACAGCGCACACAGGAAATGACCTGTATCCACTTCCTGTTGCCGCTGATCATCTGAGTGTTGGCGATGCAGCTGAAAAGGCGTTCGGACGGCATGTCCTCTGGGAGTCTGGTCAGGAACTGAGCGATGTGGATGAAGTCCATCTGCAGGAGCACTTCCTCGTAGAGCCGCAGAATCCCAAGCCCCGTGCGGAACAGGAACTCCTCCCCGTCTCTGCAGAACACGTCCCACACCCGACACGCCACATCCAGCGGCAGGGACTTAGTGTAGAGGGTGAAGATCCTGTAAACACAGATTTGGGAATGAAAAAGACAGTCTTCTGGCTTTGAATGGAACGTAGCTTCAGGATCTACACCTAAATGTCATGCGCTTACTCAGATTTACACATCGCAATTAGTTTTCGGCCTCATTTTATCATCTTTAAGATTTGTAAGAAGTGCTTTTCTTCATCAGAAGGTTCTTCATGTACTCACCAGTCTATGAGATACAGGTCAGGCGTGAGGTTGGAGCTCTTGAAGTGATTAAAAAGTCTCGGGAGGTTTTCCTCGAAAAACACCTCAAATGCTGCAAAGTACTTCAGCATCTAACAAGAAAGAGACACAAAGTTAAAACATCTTACTAATTCATGCAGAAGCTGTATGTGTCAAAATCCACTCAATCAATCCACCCAGAAATAAACTATGCTGGCATTTAAAAAGCAATTCTGCTGATTTGCAATAAAGGCCTAATATTACCTAATTTGATCAAAAGCATCAATACATCAATATTCAAAATATCAATAAAAACTTTCCATCATGTACAGTTTTTTTTTCACAAAATAAGAATTTTACGTGTCAATATGTCTTCAATGCACGTAGCAAAATAGCAAAAGCAGTCAAATGTCAAAATGACACAAAAAAATCTAAAAGATATTTTAATGACAAAAAGTATTCAAAAAGTGTCAATTAACTTAATTAACTGCAAAGAAGTGAAAAAATGGGAAATTAGGCATAAAATGTCTTCAGAATCATTCATACATGTGAAAATCATCTGAGAATTGAACAAACAGTTGTAACTCGGCTCAAAGGAAGATAGGAATTGTCTTTGTGGCATCCCAATACCGTGTTCGGAAAGAAAATGACGTGCAGGCGGAACCACTAAAGGGAATAAATACGAGATGGGAGGAAAATATATATTTCAATATTTTCCTCGCAGTTATATAATTGGGTAATTATACTACATATATATTTCATATATATGTAGACATCAGGGAGCCGCTATTATACCTGGCATTGAAACTGGCATCGTGCTTTTGAATGCACAATCGCTTTTAGTTTCACTTTCACTTTTGAGATTCGCGATCGCACGTACTCTGTTTATACTATGGAGCGGCAGTACTTGCCACACATTTTACAAGATTATATGTTTGTCAGTGGTACTGAGGATCTGCAAATTATTCGCCATCGTCCTCAGTCATCTCTCCTTACTCTGTTTATGTGGTAAGTGAAATTTTATGTACTGTAATGTAACAGGCAACCATTACACCGTGTCTACACCGGACGCGACAGTTGTCGTGTCGCGCCGCGCCGCATCAGCTAAAGTCTGTCTACACTGACTGGACGCAACAAAGTGACCATTGAAAATCATTTGAAATTTGTGTCAGCACGTCATAAATAGAACGCGGCAGCAGTTTACTGTCGGGGATTTGTCGTGTCGCGCTGCATCCAGTGTAGACAGCATCACTGATTATAATGAGTTCTATAGACTGAGTGGTTCTATAGTATTTTGTCGTGACGCACCACTCGCGTCCGGTGTAGAAACAGTGTTAGGAATCGTGTTTTCCCTTATATGACATGCTAGAGCAAAAGCAGTAAGCAGCATTTTTAGTAAGAAACGAGCATTGGGTTTCATTCGACAAATATGATGCAGGGGCCAGGGCAGTGTTATGCCTTGTCCCTCAGTTTAATATCTGTAAAGATGCGGTCGACAGAGCTTGACTTGTTTTGAACCTGAAACATAAAATGTTGCGTGTGGAGGGACAGTACCAGCTCATGGTCCACTCTGAAGAAAACCATCTGACAGGGTTTGTTGAGGAGATTGGCGAAGGCGATGAAAGCGTCAGCCTCCTCCAGGTTGAGAATCAACACAGCAGCTATGAAGGACATTCCCTGAACCTGCAGCCAAAATAGAGACATTTCTACTGGCTGTAATGTGGACAGACCCTTTGAATAAGGTACGGAATTAAACTAGCAGAATTCTATACACAATTTTATAACGTCACAAATTTAGAAATAGCCATGCTTTATTTAACTCACATTTGCAGTTTTGCTTTTTTACACTACCGATCAAAGGTTCGGGGTCAGTAAAAATGTAATGCTTTTATTTAGCAAGGATGCATTAAATTGATAAAAAGTGACAGTAAAGATATTCATAATGTTACAAAGGATTTCTGTTTCAAATGAATTCTGTTCATTTGAAGTGTCTATTAAATCAAAGATTCCTGAAAAAAAAAAAAGTATCATTGTTTCCACAAAAATATGATGTAGCACAACTGTTTTCAACATTGATAGCAATAAAATGTTTCCTAAGCAGCAAAACAGCATATTAGAATGATTTCTGAAGGATCATGTGACACTAAAGACTGGAGTAATGATGCTAAAAATTCAGCTTTGGATCACAGCAATAAATTACATTTTAGAATACATTACAAAATATATTAGAATATATTATTATTTTGAGTTGTAATAATATTTACATTTTTTGTTTTTATTGTATTTTTGATTAAATAAATGCAGCTTTGGTGAGCATAAGAAACTTCTTTCAAAAATAATAATTAATAAAAATATCACCAACCCCAAACTTAAAAGATATGGAACACCTGATTAAATACAGCTATCCTATCCAGTTTTATGATAGTTCAAGAAACTGCTCAAAGGAAATGTTTTTATATGCAAATGTGAAACAATAGAGGAACGCATAAGATCTTTGTAAATATTTGCTCACTGTTATATGGTTCATTGTTTGTTATTTGACCCTTGTAAATGATCACTCACATATCCCACGTCAGGTCTGTAGCAAGTGTAAGCGCCCAGAAGGCTGTGCAGGAGATCATGGTACGGCCCACCCTAACACAAGAGAGAGCAACAGTAGTCACTAATAATATTTACAGTTATACTGATACTATAACAGTGACAGGAAGAGTGCAAACAGTACCTTCTGGAAGATGAAGAGCGGTGGAAATGTGCGTGAGATGTCCAGTTTGATCAGATCCAGACTGGACTCACGGTCGGCACTGTCTGCTGTAACAACCACAACATTACTCAATATTACTCGAAAATATCATGTCATATCTGAAGTATTTGCAGATTCTGTTCCATATCTATTGCTCCTATATCTACGTCACAATCGTCCTGTGATACTCTACAGTGGATAAACAGGCGCGTCTGGTGTTTTTAGTCTCCGAGGATCTGCTCAAGTGTACTGCTGGAGGCTAACATCGGCCAAAACAGTCTGAGTGCTGTGATAAGGGCCAGATGTGAAAGGGAGGATGTGTTTGTGTTCAAACTTTATGAAAAAACAGCTTTATTAACAGATTCATTGAGACACATCAATGAATGAAGCGCTGAGGCTAATAAAACAGCATTTTATAGAGTACATGGCTGGAAGGCATAGTAGAAAACAAAAACAAGAATTAGCATGTGATTAGCGAGACTGGGCTTGCAGCACAGGAAGGAAATAACAACCATTTCAATAAAATGAGGAGGAAGGCGACCAGGGAGAACTGAAAGTCAGACGCTCGCATACAGTACACACACACACACACACACACACACCAGCATTGCATTTCCTCACCAATGAACTTCTATGAGACCAAGACCAAAACTGAATGAAATTTGGTCAGTTTGCAATTACCGGCATAGTGGATTGTTAAAAACCATTCAATTTCAGACTGATTCGCTAAGGAAACATTCAAATTGTGAATTAGCTCATCTGATTCATTGAACCTGACCAATAAACTTCATTAAGACTGAGTGTTAAAACCATTCAAATTTAGACTGATTCGATAATAAACCATTTTGACCGAATTGTGAATCAGCTCAACAGATTCATTGAACCAACTGAGTTTTCGTCAGTTTACAATTACAGGATAAGCAGAGTGGGTTGAAAAAACCCATTCAAACCAATTCACATTTTGCCAGTTTACAGTTACTAGAATGGCTAATGGATCATTTGGGGTGCTTTCACACTAACACTTTTGGTGCGCACCCGGGTTCGATTGACGTCAGAGTTCGGTACGTTTGGATGATGTGAACGCGGTCTTCCGAACTCGGGTGCGCACCCGCGAACCGTACCCGAGTCCGCTTAAAAAGGGTGGTCTGGGGTACGGTTCATGTGAACTCCGGTACGGTTCGCTGCTGATGTGAACGCAATCATACCAAATCGCGGAAGTGAACCGCTACAAATGACGTATTATTTGATAAAAATGTGTGTTTGTGTTTAACTCACTTTCCTGACAAGCGTGACTGACGCGCTGCACGCAGTGAGCTGTATGTCTCATTTCTGTTCGCCTTCAGCGCTCTTTAGAGCATTTGTAGTACATTCGTAAAACAGACGTTTTTGTTAAAAAAATGTCAAATCCAGGCTGATTCGCTAGTGAATCATTCAGACCGAACTATGAATCAGCTCAACTGATTCACTGAACCAATTCAAACTCAGACTGATGCACCTAATGAAACATACAGACTCAATTGTGAATTTTTCCTACTGATTGTTAAAAACAATTCAAATTAAGGCTGATTCACTAATGAATTATTCAGACTGAATTTGAAGCTCGACTGATTCATTAAACCAATCAAGATTTTGTCAGTTTACAATAACTGGATAAACATAGCAGGTACTAGATTGGCTAAAGCATCATTCTGACTGAATTGAGAATTGGTTCAACTGATTCATTAAACCAATTTCTGTCAGTTTCCAATTACTTGAAAACCATTCAAATTCAGACTGATTCGCTAGTGAACCATTCTGACCAAATTGTGAATCGGCTCAACTGATTCACTGAACCAATTGAGATTTTGTCATGTTGCGATTACTAGATAAGCATAGTGGATTGTTAAAACCCATTCAAACTCAGACTGATTCGCTTATGAAACATACAGACAGAATTGTGAATTGGCTTAACTGATTCACTGAACCAACTGAGATTTTGTCAAGTTGGGTAAGCATAGTGGACTGTTAAAACCCATTCAGGCCTATTCGCTAATGAATCATTCAGATCGAATTGTGAATTAGTTCGAGTGACTGGCATGTCTAAATGCTCCAGTGGGCTGTGCGAGAGATGACAGACGTACCATCTGACTCCATCTCAGTGCCGGTCTCTCTGAAGCTCTTCCAGCGCTCCTTGGCCCGCGAGAGAAAGATCTCGTACAAATCTGAGAGGAACAGAAAGGGAAAAGGGTTACAATTCTCAGACAGCATATCACAGCTTTAATCATAAAACCTTAAAAAGGCAGATGAAATATCTGGTCTGTACGTTCGATTTAGCTTAGACTTTCACTTCTGAAGATCCTAAATGCAAAAATCGTTTTCTTTTGGGAGTGTCAGAAATAAACTCATCCAAATTTCATTACAAAGAAGGTTTCAAAATCGCTTCAGGCCGACCTGTACAGTGCAGTCTTGCATTCATTCATGTGAATACTGCATAATGACACACTTCAGACAGAATGTTTGCCCAAAAGGTTTAGTTAATCCTGGGCTTAACCGCTTCACTGACACATGAAAGAGAGAGTAAAATAGAAAAAAACCTGAGGTTATGTTCAGCTCATTCCCAATGGCCAGACTCCAGACTTTCCCCCTCACGTTGGGCGGAAGACCTTGCCACCACAGATCCCTCACACGCCGCATGCCACGCCTGAAGAAACACACGCAGCAGACAACAGCGAACAGAGTGTAATAAAATGTGTGTTTTACATTGGATTTATCTATATGCATAGGTATTAATATTTATTGGAACTTCCTACTGGGAACAAGCACTATGCTGCCTACATAGGCAGCTCTAGTTTTAGCAAGAGAGATAATGTGTTTATCATAATTATCACTGCAGGTTGTGATAATGAAGTGCGGCTGTCTCACATGCTCTCCCAGTTGGGAAGGATTTCGTTGTTCCAAACCACCATGGCATTAGCGATGCTTTCCTCCTGTTTAAATCTTTCCTTCATCTGCTTTTTCTTCTTCTGCGCCTCCTTCAGCTCTGTGAACAACAGTCATATTACCTCACATTAAAGTTTAGCAAGGCAGAGTGTGCTAAAAGCATTCCCGACTAAATGAAATCGCACATTTCCACATTTAATGACCACCTTGGTCTTGGAAAGGGAAAGATACTCTAGTGTGACAAGTGTGTTTTGTATGGGTGAACCTCTTGAAAACATGTCTGGGTCACATTCATGCAAATCAAAGCTATTTTTAATAAAAAAATCAAGACTATTTTGCATTATTTTTATGACAATTATGCATATTTCCCCAAAATTATTGTTACCATAATGTTTTTTTTTATTATTTTTTTTTAGGTTTTAATTCCTATTATTTTTAGTGGTGATTTTCAACTCTGATTTCTGTAAAATGTTAATTTATACTGTATTTAGGTGAATATTTTTTTAAAATTTGAATCCTAGAACCACCATCATAATGTATAAAACATTTAATAATTCAAATGGGCTTATCTGAATAGCAATATTTTCTTCTCATTACAGAATAATTTTTTTAATGTATTTATTTATTTATTCATTGCATTAATACAATGAGATGGACTTCAAAATATTAAAAACATTTTTTTTTTATAAATTACTCATGATGCTCCTCATTTGCATAAAACCATCTGATTTTGGGACAAAATATGACCCAGGTGTGTTCTTGACATGTTTAATGCGATTTAGCAATATTTAAGCCAAATTAACACAATAAAAACTTGGTACTCTGGAAAATATATAAATAGGCATAGAATTTACTTTGAAACTATTTTCACTCAGAAATTAATTTAATAATTCATTTTACAAATAATTACAAAGAAATGGCAAGTAACATTGAATTATAATGCAGTTCAACAAGGCTATTTACACAGTGCTCTCTCTCATGTCACATAATATCTCGTTTTGGTGCATGAATCTGTTTAATTACTTAAAAAAATTCAGCTATTCATACTCGTAATTCAGAATTTTTGTGATATTATATTTTGCACACGGAGGAAAAACTCATACATTTGGCTTGAAGGCCTTCTTCAGTGTGTAACATTAAATTAAATATGAAATTCTCAAGTGGAAAGACTAAAATAGTATTTTCTTTCCAACTGTTTTCCAATAATCTTTGTTTAATAAATGTACCTCTTTTCTTGGCCTCTGCCACCATTTCATCATACTCCTGACGGTGGCGCTGCGCTTCCTCCTCCGACTTAGCAGGGAGGTTCCTGAGGAAGGAAGCCAATGATTTCAGTTGTTACAACAACGGTCAATTAAATGTCTCAAATATACAGCCTAGAAACCTGTTAGCGCTGACATGTTTGAGAAACAACTGAGAAGTTTCTGGAAAAGGCCTGGGCGCTGGTTTATCTCATGGTTTGGCTGACACGCTCACATTTCACTGCTCATTTATTCTTCATGAGGACTTGGGGACTGAAGAGACTTGCGTGGCGAAATACAACCCAGTCTGTGCTAAGTCTTATTTATAGGCCTTTGTTTGGGAAAGATGAGCCTCTCGAGGTTTGCTAGGATATATGTATTGCAGGTCAATGTATCCTGAGCAACTTGCGCCACAAGTTAGGAGGGTGACAATACATCTACCTGTACTCTCCTGGAAGGACCTCAAAGACTCCCACAACTGAATCTTAAAGTTGAATCAATGTAGAAAACATATCTTCTTAAGTATTGACATAATATTTAGACTAGATTGTAAGAGGACTGTTGTTTCTTTTTTCCCAAGGTTTTTGCTTTTCATTATACAGTACAACACCAAATAATTCCATTTAGCTTGCCCACTAGGGGACTAAATATATTACGCACTATGTATGTACAGTGTGTTATTGCAGTGGTTCCCAACCCTGGTCCTGGAGGCACCCCAACACTGCACATTTTGCATGTCTCTTTTCTCTGACACATCAATTTCAGGTCTTGGAGTCTCTACTAATGAGCTGATGACCTGAATCAGGTGTGTTTGATTAAGGAGACATGCAAAACGTCCAGTGTTGGGGTGCCTCCAGGACCAGGGTTGGGAACTACTGTGTTATTGTATGTGTAAGTATTACGCCACGACTTTCAATTAACCTATTGGTAAGCCCTGCCTCCTTAGTTACTCAAACAAACAAAAGGAGTTGCTAACTGTCTTACAATGACAGCTGTCAGTGTGAAAACCTTGTCCCAAGATGTTTTTGATAAATTTTGGACACTGAAGGACGACCATTTAAGAGGGACTTAAATATGCCATGGAGGGATATATAAAAGATTTTAAAATAAATATGGTGGTTACCAACAAGATTAATTTATAAGCGAGGGTTTGCAGATCACAATGCAAGCGGGAGAAGCCTCATGTTACGGTCGTCACACTCGCAGATGACAACATCCAGGATCAACACTGTTCATGTACCGCAGGGTACGATTAAATTAATTTACATTTAACCACTTTAATATGGAGAGGCACTGAAATGTAGACCTTTGTTTATGTGTTTTTGCCCTACACTGTACAAGACGCGAGAACAGTCCGCTATTTAGGTTTGTATGGACTCACTAACTTTAACGTTAGCTAGTTTTAGCCAGAGATGCCTTGCTGAAGCACAAGATGACATTAACGTTCTGCCTGAGCAGATGAAAATTGTAACTTAATGAAAGCATGACAACCAGAAAATGAACGTTTTTCTTTTCATTGGGATTGGGGTTGAATGCTTAGGGACATTTTGCTTGTCTTGTTTGGGTTTAGGAAATGGAATAAAGTCAATTCCATTGCCCATCCTCACAGGGTACCAGGAAATCAGTGTTACAAGTATTGTTTTACAATTGTTGTAGCATCAACACCATCAAACCATTGAGAGCTTCGTATCTTCCAATGTTTCTTTATGGCGCTAAAACCTAAAGATGTCCGAGTTCCAGTCTTCGTGCAACTGATACTCAACTGCCTCTGGCTCATCAGCATTCGAGGGGAGGGGCTTACCGATAGGTCAATTAACTCATTTAAACTGATTTGGGATGTACGATATGGACGGGTGAAATGACCGTCATTTATATGCATCTTTAACCCTTGGCAGCGATACATATCACCGAACAGTAATTAGGCTTTCACTACACTGAACAAGTTTCATAATCCTCAGTCTCAACACAGAACAAATGAATGTCCAACTTCACCCACATATATTCATGTAAAGCCATATATACTATATAGCAAACCTCAGCTTAAATTATCGCAAAATGTGAGCTCTATTATTGCAGAGATCTATATGTAAAGTCGGATTTCTATGTACTGTATATCCACCTTTATTCACATACATGCAGTATACTCACATAAAGTAATATATACTATACAGCCAATTTCACCTGCTTGATTGTTTATATCATTGCACTGTGCAATCTATATTGTCACCCAGCTCCAGTTGGCTAAAACCAATAAAAGACTTGAAGATATTAAAATATGGAGAAAAAAAAAACACCACATGATTTTTTGTCTATGTCAGAGCTCTGCACAAAAAAAAATGAAATTATCAAAATATTAATAGGTATGTATTTCAAGACTTTTAAAATCAAGGTGAAAAAATATATTTAAAACAAAACAAAAAAACTGCAATATAAATATGCAATAAAGTGATATATTGTGAGCAAAATATTTTATTGTCAAAAGATTATTACAAACTACAGCTGATTACGACAAGAAAAATCTCTTAAAATGAAAGCACTAGTTTATATTGTGCTGCACCTGGTTATATGCATCTTTAACCCTTGGCAGCGATACATATCACCAAACAGTAATTAGGCTTTCACTACATTGAACAAGTTTCATAATCCTCAGTCTCAACACAGAACAAATGAATGTCCAACTTTACCCACATATATTCATGTAAAGCCATATATACTATATAGCAAACCTCAGCTTAAATTATCGCAAAATGTGAGCTCTATTATTGCAGAGATCTATATGTAAAGTCGGATTTCTATGTACTGTATATCCACCTTTATTCACATACATGCAGTATACTCACATAAAGTAATATATACTATACAGCCAATTTCACCTGCTTGATTGTTTATATCATTGCACTGTGCAATCTATATTGTCACCCAGCTCCAGTTGGCTAAAACCAATAAAAGACTTGAAGATATTAAAATATGGAGAAAAAAAAAACACCACATGATTTTTTGTCTATGTCAGAGCTCTGCACAAAAAAAAATGAAATTATCAAAATATTAATAGGTATGTATTTCAAGACTTTTAAAATCAAGGTGAAAAAATATATTTAAAACAAAACAAAAAAACTGCAATATAAATATGCAATAAAGTGATATATTGTGAGCAAAAGATTTTATTGTCAAAAGATTATTACAAACTACAGCTGATTACGACAAGAAAAATCTCTTAAAATGAAAGCACTAGTTTATATTGTGCTGCACCTGGTTAGTTAAAAGTTTTATGATGAAGCTTTATTATAAAGCTGCTTTGAAACATGTATAATGTGAAAGGCACTATATACAAATAAACATTATTTTGACTATATGCAGGTCAACTCCTAAACTACTACCTTTCAACATTTATTTTCTTCAAAATCAAGAAGAAAGAAATTATAATTATATAAATGATTACATAAAATAATATTTTTATATAAAATAATATTAAAACAATTTTAAAAATGTAAATACAGGTATCACTAAAAAACTTTCTTTTATTGTCAACAAATTATTCCAAACTGCAGCTAGTCAACTTGGAAGAAACAGCTTTTACTCACGCGGGACGGTCCTCTAATATGAGCGCTGTGGTGGACAATGGTTCGAATTCCAGGTTCTTCCGTCGGCCCTGAGCGGGCAGGGAGGGACTCTGGCCCGATTTAGACACCTTGGTCTCGTACTCCTGTGAGAAGAGCAACAGGTCAGGTTCAGATGCGTGCGGACAGAATCACAGGCTTGTGAGAGTTGAACATGAGAATATGGAGGCAGGTGGCAGACGTGTGAAGATGAAGCGCATGGGTCATTGCGTGTGATGTTTACAGCCACAGAGAGAAAGACTGGTCATGTGAAAGTTGGGTGCTTGTTCATATGAGGAAGTGTGAGGACACCTGAACGTTTCAAAACCTCGTGCTGCTTTAAGGAATCGTGTAAAAACCACATCTAACCGCAGAGGTGTTTTCCTGAGAACGGTCAGCCTGGCTGGTGCGGTTCCTCTTCCTGTACCATCTACAGCACAAGCTCAAAACCACTTATCATTACTGACTGAACAGCAGCACAAAGACTCTTCCTCATCTGTCTGAGAAGCTTCTACAGATGTCAATGGACAATATGTGAATGGGGACCTTCTTCAAAGATATGTGGGTGAAGAAAGGAACCAGTCAGAGAGGAGAGAACAGAGGATCAACTGGTGTTTATCATGCACAGTTTAGCTGCTTGATGTCAGAAGAAGAACATTTAGGGTTCATACTAAAGAGCTGCATATTTACATATCCAGACTTAGGGATCAACAGTAAAAAGGTTCACTCAATTTGTTGATTTGTCCCCATTAAAAGGAATGATCCATTTTTATGTTTATTTTTAGCAACATATATGATTAAATTAATATTCAATATCTAATTTAATATTATCTATTTAAATATATAATTAAATATATACAATTTCTTTTTTGTATAATAATAATAATAATAATAATAGTTCATCATTTATTTTATTTTACATAATAATATAATATTAAATATTTTAATTACATATTTTTACCTACCCAAAATATTTATGTTTTCATTAAATGTTACATTTTACTTAATATTTCTTCTTTAGAAAAGAAAAATTTACAAAATATATTTTTCACGAAAATAAAAAATATTTTCAGTAAAGGTACATTTTTCTTTACTATTTTTTCCCCCCTCTTTTTCTTTTAAAAATGAACATGAGAATGTGGAGGAAGGTGGCAGGCGTGTGAAGATCAAGGCGTGCTGAGGCTGGTATGAAGCGCATGGGTCACAGCGTGTGATGTTTACAGCCATGGCGAGAAAGTTGCCTGTTTGTTCATATGAGGAAGTGTGAGGACACCTGAACGTTTCAAACACTCGTGCTGTTCTCAGGAATTGTGTAAAAACCACATCTAGCTGCAGAGCAGTTTTCCTGTGAACGGTCAGTTTGGCTGGTACGGTTCCTCTTCCTGTACCATCTACAACACAAGCTCAACCCCATTAATTATTACTGACTGAACAGCAGCACAAAGACTCTTCTTCATCTGTCTGAGAGGCTTCTGCAGATGTCAATGGGACCTTTTTCTAAGATATGTGGGTGAAGAAAGGAACTAGTCAGAGAGGAGAGAACAGAGGATCAACTGGTGTTTATCATGCACAGTTTAGCTGCTTGATGTCAGAAGAAGAACATTTAGGGTTCATACTAAAGAGCTGCATATTTACATATCCAGACTTAGGGATCAACAGTAAAAAGGTTCACTCAATTTGTTGATTTGTCCCCATTAAAAGGAATGATCCATTTTTATGTTTATTTTTAGCAACATATATGATTAAATTAATATTCAATATCTAATTTAATATTATCTATTTAAATATATAATTAAATATATACAATTTCTTTTTTGTATAATAATAATAATAATAATAATAATAGTTCATCATTTATTTTATTTAATATTATAATATTTAATATAATATAATATAATATTAAATATTAATATTAAATATTTTAATTACATATTTTTACCTACCCAAAATATTTATGTTTTCATTAAATGTTACATTTTACTTAATATTTCTTCTTTAGAAAAGAAAAATTTACAAAATATATTTTTCACGAAAATAAAAAATATTTTCAGTAAAGGTACATTTTTCTTTACTATTTTTTCCCCCCACTTTTTCTTTTAAAAAAAAGAACAGTTACCTAATTTATCTAGCTAACTCTTACTGATGCTATCATAACATCTTCTACAAAGTCTTGACTGTAAAAAAACAGCAGAAACTACAATGTCTTACAGTAGGTTAAAGGGACCACACTTTACATTTGAGGTTCAATAATATTAATTAGTGCATTAGGTATAATGAACTAACAATAAACAACATTTCTAGAACATTTATTAACGTATTTACATTTATGAACAATATATTCAGTGAATGTCATAACTTTATATTCCATATATTGTTCATTGTTAATTCATGTTGTCCATAATACATTATTTAACAGAACTTAAAATGTTAAAAATATATTGGTAAACGTAGAAATTAATCATTTGTATTATTAAATGCTGTAAATACATTGTTCATTGTTAGTTCACGTTAGCTGTTGCAATAACTTTCACCCAAAATGTTAAAACTCCATTTAACTTTCTTCTGTGAATGCAAAAAAAGATTTTTAAGGAACATTCACACAGCTCTTTTCCATACAATAACCCATTTTTAAAAACTACTGCAATATTTTCCTCATGATACTGTACTGATACTCTCACATTGAAAAAAAAAATATCAATATTTGTTTTAAATGTGTCTCATTTCACAAAAAAGCAAACCATTTATCGCCTAAAAAAGGTTCTAAAAAATTAAAGGATGGTCATTACGAGCAAGACAGAATATGTTGTGTCAAGATGTGGCCAGATTAAACTAGAAACAAACCACAAAACGTCAACTTTGCAAAAGTGCAAATCAAATTTAACAGCTACATGAAAGATTTTCAGTAAATTACTTAAATTTCAGTCTGTTCCTTACGCAAAACTATCAGACAACTTCACAAGACGTGAAATAGAGCACACAAGTCATACGGACTATGGATGAGGTTGATGGCCCTGGTCACTGTATGATTTAACTATGGAAAAGAGCAGCGTGAACAGTCTTCAAAATATCTTATTTTGCATTCTACGGGAAGACAAGTCATACAGGTTTAATATGACACAAGCACGAGTAAATTACTTTATTTTTGGGTGAACTATCCTTTCAACGCAGCAAATGTTACAGCACTAGTCAAGCAAGCATGTCATGTGACGCAAGAGTGGCTGAAATGACTGATGGGAAGTGAAGGCGTACGGCTCCGTGCACAGAACAAACATGAAGGAGAGCTCATTTAGAAACCAAACGTCATACCCCTGAACTTAAGAGATTGGGTGTCGATACAGATGTGAGATTGCCTGGGTTACCTTCCTGAAGAGAGAGCAAAATGAGAGAAATAAGCAGAAACAACGGCCTGGCCTTCAAAACTGTGCTGACTGGACTGCTTCAGAGGAGTTTATGCTGACATGATTCGTGACAGCAAGATCTGCTGTTTATTGAATGGCCTTTATTCTGACTGGATCCGGTTTTTCTTCTTATTTGTGTGTAGTTTAAATCAATAAACAGTAGGAACCGAGCAGTTTGGCTGTTAGTAATCTAAGAGAACGTGTAGAGAGCCCTGTGTGTGTGACAGAAGATAAGCAGGGCAGAGATAGCGTGAGGCCATGCATTAAATAAAAACACAACACACACATTGGACATGTGCGTTTGTACACGTGCTGACCTCTAAATGACCTTCTTGGTCTTTCTCCTAAAAACACAGATGCACTAATATCCTGAATGGAAATGAAGCCAGCTGTACTCCACACACTGCAGCCGAGCTTGGACTGCTAGATCAGGCCTCAGCACACAGACTAACACACAGTCTCTTAGAGGTACTGTAGTGTAGTTTGCCTAAACGACAGAAGTGAAACTTGTAAAAAGATGTCTGCTGAGATGAACTGAATTGGTTCTGGTTAGACAGCACCAAAAGCAGAACTGCTTAAAACCGTTTCTTCCAGAGTCCAAAAACCTTTCACAGGCGGGTGAATTGAGAAGATTTGCAAGTCTATAGACCGATCTATTCTCACAGTTTTTATCAGCTCAGCTCTGTCTAGTGTTTTTTATTTATTATTTAGTTTGCCACTGTTTATGCTGTTTGCCTATTAAAGGGTTAGTTCACCCAAAAATGAAAATTCTGTCATTAATTACTCACCCTCGTGGGGTGAGTTTTGATTTCATGTTCACACACACAAAAAAGAAAACAATAAACAGCTATTTAAAATATTGATACAACAGTTCTATGAAGACTCTCATTCTGAATCAGGTGTGAACAGACCTGCTGAATGGTTTTGGAATTTTTGGGAGGACTCTCTCTCAGCGGGACCTTTCCAAACAGTTTCCATCCTGGTGCACTCTGGGCTTCCCTCTGCTTTCTGGAGAACAGACTTCTGCCAAAGACATCATCACAGAGCATCTGTCAAAACCTGAAAAAACTGCACTGACAATGCACAAAAATAACTGCAAGTGCAACAAGCCAGTTCTGTGTGCTGATTTTGGCTTAACAGCGTGCAGATAACCCTGATAGTGTAAGTCACTGACTTGAGAAGAACGCCACTACAGCCTGTGAACTGAGATAAAGCACAAGCTGATTCACAATGAATTATGAAAACCATGAAGCATGAAATGTGAAGAAATGTTCCTCTTTTGCAGGCGCTGCCAGAAACACAGCTGTTGAGACTGAGATCTGATCTGCGACTGAGCTGTAACGTGCATCGTAAAATATGAGGAAATTCATAGTTCAAGTTTCCAGTCAGCTCAGTAACTGGAAGGAGACAGAATCTTGGTCAAAAGATTCTTTTCAAGTGTTATGTGTTGAAAAAAAAAACATAATTTCTTGAAGAGAAGTGTCTTTTGAGAAGTTTCTTATCACTATTTACTTAGCCCATAACATTTTATTTTCTTTGCTCCATGAAAAACTAAATAAAAATATTTATAAAAATATCTTAGCTACTTTTTTTATATCCTTTTAAAGCTGAAATATAAATCACCATCCACTTTTGAAGAAGAACGGCTTATTAAAATCTCCTTTTGCATTTCATGGAAAAAGAAAAAAAAAAAAAGAGTTGAAATAACATGAGAATTAGTATATCATGAAATTTTAGTTTTTGGGTAAAATATGCCTTTAAATGAACAGTACAAACCATTTAAGAAATAAATGAATAAAAAAAACTATTCTACATAATATGGTTTAAAACTTTTTCACTACTTTTTTTATTATTAATATTTGAAAAAGTTTTCACTTTCTGATAGGCTCAATATAATATAATATGTACCTGCGAATTGTGGTTCTCATATTTAGCTAAAGCAGTATTTCATATGAAGCAAAACTGTATAGCATAACAATACCTGCTGAAGATCTCAGAGATGCCGTGTTTCCTCTGGCTGAGAGTCAGATCTGCGACAGCAACACTCAACACACCAGGGATGTTGTCTGGGGCGCTCTGACGCCGACTCATCTCATAAGTGTTCCTGGGTTTCAGACTCACGTCAGTGAAGCTCGAGTCATCAGGTCTGTCTGATGTGGAAAAGGTCTCGTCATCGTCCGGACTCAGAGGAGCAGAGTCAGTGTTGAGGAAAGTGCTGGAGGAAAACATCCTGAGAGAGAGACCTTCAGAACAACTTCTGGTATCGTTAAACGCTGAATTCTGGGCATTTGAACAGTCTTCCGAGCTAGTAGTTCTGGCTTCAGCTGCATCTTTAGGTGGAGGTGCAGAAGCAACGGCATCCAAAGCACCACCTCTGGAGCCTGCCAACAGTTCTCCGTTTGCAATCACACAGTTATCTTCTGAATTCAAGTAGCTTCCTGCAGGATGAGATGACTTCGGATCGTCCCGCTCAGTTACTTCATGTGTACCGTGGCCTGCATGTCCATTTGGGAGCTTAGTGCCACATGGCTGGGTACTGGTCTTATCGCATGACTCTGGCACCTCGTGGTCCTGGCTGCTGTGCAATTGGCCTTTCTCTCCCTGCGTCATTCCAGTTTGGGAGAACATGCCTTGCATTATGTTCTCCTGGCTGTCTATAACATCTGCGATGTGTGGAGGTGGTCTGCCTTCCTCAGCACCCCTGCCTCCAGAGGAAGATGACTCCACCATCAGCTTCACAGGTGAATCTACAGAATGCCCACAATGCTCGGAGATGACACTGCTCTTTTGGACCCCGCTGGGTGGATAACCTAAAATAAACCAATTTGAAAATATACGCAGTGAAATATTTAGCATGTTTCAAATCCTGCTAAGCAGTCTACCAAGAAGACTGCACTTTAGAGCATGTTTTAAACTAGGGCTGCACAATTAATCGAAATTAAATCGCAAAGGCGATGAAACTGCGTTTGATTAATCGTACAGCCCTATTGAAACATTTGATTCATTGTTTTGTGTCATCGTTTGTAATTTTTGATTCAGTATTTTAGGCATTAAAGATCACATAGCCTATGTTTTGGGACATCTGAGTCAGTATTTTGAGTCAGTACATTTCATTCAGCTTGGTTGAACATCATAATTACATT
>NW_015633224.1:231722-232313 GCF_001515625.1 Sinocyclocheilus rhinocerous
CTAAATGGTTGATAGGATGTCCTATAGGGCTGCATGATAAATCGAAATGGAATCGAGATCGCGATTTGACAGAAGCTGCGATTGTCATGCGTATCTTTCAGTGAAGCACGGTTCTGTGATCAGTAGTAAATCTCCATCCGAAGGCCAGAGGGCGCTCTTGCGAGGAAAATCCAAATATGCCAGGAAGAAGAAATCCAGGAAATGCCTATCTCTGCAGCTGAATAAACAGAAGATTCAACTGCTTTCATTGATTCAACGTGACTAATAAACACACAACTACGGCAATATATGGTTTATCTGAGTTCTTCTTATTATAATTTTCATCATAATAAAGTATATCTATAATAAAATGCTAATTGACATAGCCTTTATTACTGCTTAGAATACAATGAAATATTGTGTGCTTTAATTATTCTGTTTAAGAAGCCACATCATCTCACAGAAGAATTTATTTCAAACACTCGACTGACGTTATGAAGTGAGTTTGGAGTAAAAACATGTTATTAAATGTGGTATTTTCACGTGCTCTCAGATGGAGCAGCATTTACTACACAGAGCCGTAGTTCACTGACAAGTTACGCAAAAAAAAAT
>NW_015633224.1:232550-233563 GCF_001515625.1 Sinocyclocheilus rhinocerous
GTCATCGTTTGTAATTTTTGATTCAGTATTTTAGGCATTAAAGATCACATAGCCTATGTTTTGGGACATCTGAGTCAGTATTTTGAGTCAGTACATTTCATTCAGCTTGGTTGAACATCATAATTACATTTAGAACGTTTGCTTCAGTGTTTTTGGGGCATGACAGAATATTCCATCCAAGCACTGATTCAGTATTTTTAAGCATCGTTAGAATTGTTCAGTTCAGAGATTCTGAACATCAGAATGTTACATTTTATTCAGTATTTTATCATATTTGCGTTTGTAACATTCAAATTGGACATTTGATTCAGCATCTTAGATAGATGAGCATCAGAATAATGTTTGGAATGTTTGATTCAGTAATTTGTTGAATTATTAATTCCATTTGGAATGTTAAATTGGAACATCCAATTTATTTTGATTTGAACATTATAACAGAGTTTGAAATGTTCGATTAAAAAAATTCAGCTTTGCTGAACATAATCACATTTACAATGTTCAGTTCAGTATTTTGGAGCCTGATAGAACATTTGGGAGTCGGGACATAATCGCATCTGAAATGTTTGATTCGAAAATTCAATTCAGCTTAGCAGACCCTCAGAATTAAATTTTGAATGTTCAGTTCAGTACATTCTTACATCATAATTCCATTTGGAACATCCGATTCACTCGTTTTGAACAACATGCTATACTTTCAGAAAATTCGATTCTGTATTTTAAAGCATGATAGAGCATTCAAAAGGAACATGCGATTCAGTACTTTAGGCCACTGTTGAACACGAACACTCAGTTTTAATTTTATGATCGTTTGGAATATTCTATTTAGTATTTTGAGCATCATAATCTCGTTCGTGACATTTGATTCAAACTTTGGATTCAGCAGCTTAGCAGAGCATCAGAATCAAGTTTGAAACATATGATTCAACATTTTGTTGCACATATTCCATTTGTAATGTTGAATTGGTACATCCAATTAAGATTTAATTGAACACCATAACAGCATTTTTTTTTTT
>NW_015633224.1:237313-237857 GCF_001515625.1 Sinocyclocheilus rhinocerous
GTCATCGTTTGTAATTTTTGATTCAGTATTTTAGGCATTAAAGATCACATAGCCTATGTTTTGGGACATCTGAGTCAGTATTTTGAGTCAGTACATTTCATTCAGCTTGGTTGAACATCATAATTACATTTAGAACGTTTGCTTCAGTGTTTTTGGGGCATGACAGAATATTCCATCCAAGCACTGATTCAGTATTTTTAAGCATCGTTAGAATTGTTCAGTTCAGAGATTCTGAACATCAGAATGTTACATTTTATTCAGTATTTTATCATATTTGCGTTTGTAACATTCAAATTGGACATTTGATTCAGCATCTTAGATAGATGAGCATCAGAATAATGTTTGGAATGTTTGATTCAGTAATTTGTTGAATTATTAATTCCATTTGGAATGTTAAATTGGAACATCCAATTTATTTTGATTTGAACATTATAACAGAGTTTGAAATGTTCGATTAAAAAAATTCAGCTTTGCTGAACATAATCACATTTACAATGAAGAGTTCATCAGTATTTTGGCTGATAGAACATTTGGGAGTCGGGAC
>NW_015633224.1:238218-242933 GCF_001515625.1 Sinocyclocheilus rhinocerous
TTCTGAACATCAGAATGTTACATTTTATTCAGTATTTTATCATATTTGCGTTTGTAACATTCAAATTGGACATTTGATTCAGCATCTTAGATAGATGAGCATCAGAATAATGTTTGGAATGTTTGATTCAGTAATTTGTTGAATTATTAATTCCATTTGGAATGTTAAATTGGAACATCCAATTTATTTTGATTTGAACATTATAACAGAGTTTGAAATGTTCGATTAAAAAAATTCAGCTTTGCTGAACATAATCACATTTACAATGTTCAGTTCAGTATTTTGGAGCCTGATAGAACATTTGGGAGTCGGGACATAATCGCATCTGAAATGTTTGATTCGAAAATTCAATTCAGCTTAGCAGACCCTCAGAATTAAATTTTGAATGTTCAGTTCAGTACATTCTTACATCATAATTCCATTTGGAACATCCGATTCACTCGTTTTGAACAACATGCTATACTTTCAGAAAATTCGATTCTGTATTTTAAAGCATGATAGAGCATTCAAAAGGAACATGCGATTCAGTACTTTAGGCCACTGTTGAACACGAACACTCAGTTTTAATTTTATGATCGTTTGGAATATTCTATTTAGTATTTTGAGCATCATAATCTTGTTCGTGACATTTGATTCGAACTTTGGATTCAGAGGCTTAGCAGAGCATAAGAATCAAGTTTGAAACATATGATTCAACATTTGTTGCACATATTCCATTTGTAATGTTGAATTGGTACATCCAATTCAGATTTAATTGAACACCATAACAGCATTTTTTTTTTTATTCGAACATTTAATTCAGCTTTGTTGAACACGATTTATAATCATGTTTAGAATGCTTTATTTAGTAATTTAGTGCATGATAGAACATTACATCCACGCATTTGATTCAGTAGTTTAGGGGATCGTTGAACTCGAATGTTTTTTTTTTTGAACATCATAACTTTTAGAATATTCTATTTAGTATTTTTGGCTTCATACCCACGTTTAGAACATTTGATTCAAACATTTGATTCATAATCAGGTTTGTAGCGTTTATTCTTGTAGAGAATATCCTTATTATTCCATAAATAATATCTGTTTGGAGAAAAGTTGTGTTTGTATATTAGGGACCAGGCCAAGAGCATCTGCTTATTGAAATTAGACAGTTTGTTAGGGATCTTTGAGACATTATAATTACAGAGTAAAAGAAAATTCAGGTCACCAACTTTAGAAAAGATATAATTAGGAATAATATTCCAAAGTGAAGAGGCATTTTCAAAAAAAACAAAAACAAATTATTGATAATTGGTTCGAAAACAACCTTCTTTTAGTTGGTCAGCTTTTTAACTCACAAGGCAGACTTTATAACTACTTTATATTTTACAGAAATATAATATTCCTGTATCTGCTGATGAATATGTGATTGTTTTCAATGCCATTGCCTCTGGTGTGTCTTTTCTGATGCAAGGTGCTACCTTTTCATGGCCATGTACTTATACACTGACTTTAACTGACACAATGATCGGCAGTGTATGCTTTCTGTAGACCAACAAAAAAAACCCTGTAAAACTGTAAAATCAGAGCTCTCTTCCAGAGAAAGATATCAACAATTCCTTACGTTATACCTTATTGGAATAATATTGTGGAGAATGCTCCATGGGAGAAAGTATATGGTCCTTGCCTCATAAGTATCTGCTGACCAAATTAAATAAAGGAAATAACGTTTAAATTAATTCACAAATGTTATCCGACTAAAGCCTTTCTTAAGAGATATAAGTCTGACATTGAAGTGAATTGCAGTTTTGTCAATCTTCTGAGGAAGATTTATTCATTTGTTTTGGCAATTACACAGAGAGATGTTTTGGTGTTTATTCTATCTTATTTTATAAGTGACTTCTTTTGTTTTAAAGATGTTTTCTTTGGGCTGTTTGACTATTCAAAAGAAAATATGGGAAAAATGTTGTATTATTAATTTATGTTTCCTGTTAGCTAAGTTTCATATTCATAAACAAAAGTTTACTGGCTCTAAACCTTTCTTTTCTTTATTCAGAATTGACCTTCACAATATTTGGAAACTATCCAAAGTTCTATTAATCCAAAAGCAATGAAAACTGTGTCTTTTTAATATGTAATTTTATTATGCTTTTGTTGTTTTTTGTTACCCTGGCAATATGTCTGTTTCTGTGTATATTCTTGCATTTTTATTTGACATTTTTTCTTTGTTTACAATTGTAATTGTTATTTTTCTTTAATAATAATAAAACACGTTTGTAGCGTTTGAATCGAACATTCGATTCAGCTTAGATAAGATGAGCATCATAATCAAGTTCAGAACGCTTGATTCAGCATTTTGTGGCATGACAGGCGAGTCCTGATAACATTTTAATTCAGAACGTTCTGAAAGCGTGTAAGAAGCCCATAAATGCTGTCTCAGTAGACGGCTGAATAAGGTTTGAGACACAGCCAATCCTGCATTACTGTAAAAAAGCTAATAATATAAGAGCAAGTGACTGTACATACATACCCATCGGCCGCAGCCCAATTCCTGATAGCAGCACAAATGACCTCTACTGTAGTCCTCTTTTAAACCATCCAGTGAGGAATGTGTCTATCTCAGTTTGCTCTCATATAAAGGAAATATATCTGTACAGGTTCATCCTCAGTCTTTTCCATCTCATTCAAAATCCTCTTGTGGATTGACAGCCGAAGCGCTGCTGTAGTTCAGTGTTGTACTCCGCTCTTCTTTCACCATGACGCCTATTCACACTGTCCTCCACCATATTAACGGGATAAATATTAATAGTACGCAAATACCGTGAGTTCATAGACATGCCCGCTAAAACATCAAAGCTTTCCTGTCTCAGACCGGTAGATGACCGTATCCTGACCGTGATCCGAAGCCATCTTGAAATTCCAGTGACGTCATTCGATGCTTTACTAACAGGTGAGTCCACGCGCCCCCTGCTGGATATATTCAACAACACACAATCAGAAGATGCAGGCTACACAGAGAAATATTGCACTGTACATACACAGTAGACACGCGCGGATAATATGATTGCACAGCTACACAATAATGTGTTAAATTGTGCTTCACAACTTAATTTCACACAACTGTTAACGGCAGCCTGAAACTAGTAATTTTTCAGTCACCAAAAATACTAAATAAATAAATACATAAACAAACAAACATTCAAGGAAGACGTTTTACTCTAGAGACATTTCTCAGAGACTGAAAAACACATTTTCTATAACATACATTGTTCTTGCAAAAAGCTATTATACACACAAAAGAACTCATGAAAAAGTAAAAAATTGTAAACGCTAAAATACATAAATTAACTATTATAACTATTGTGAGCTATACATAATGTGACAATTTGCTTAAGAAGACACCTATAAAATCTACCTTCACTGACTGTACCTCAATGTGATTTCATTGTGTTTATTTGTTCACACAACTACAAAAATATAATGATAGACAGATAGAGAGAGAGAAAGAGAGGGGGGCAGACATACATATAGACAGACAGACAGACAGACGCGTGGATGGATGGATGATTTTCTATAACATACATTGTTCTTGCAAAAAGCTATTATACACACAAAAGAACTCATGAAAAAGTAAAAAATTGTAAACGCTAAAATACATAAATTAACTATTATAACTATTGTGAGCTATACATAATGTGACAATTTGCTTAAGAAGACACCTATAAAATCTACCTTCACTGACTGTACCTCAATGTGATTTCATTGTGTTTATTTGTTCACACAACTACAAAAATATAATGATAGACAGATAGAGAGAGAGAAAGAGAGGGGGGCAGACATACATATAGACAGACAGACAGACAGACAGATAGATAGATAGATGGACGGATGAACAGACTGGTAGACAGACAGACAGACAGACAGACAGATAGATAGATAGATGGACGGACGAACAGACTGGTAGACAGACAGACAGACAGACAGATAGATAGATAGATGGACGGACGAACAGACTGGTAGACAGACAGACAGACAGACAGATAGATAGATAGATAGATAGATAGATAGATAGATAGATAGATTTCAATATGTGTATCAGAAATCATGTTGATATATTGAGGTGGAGCTGCTTTCATTTCTTTTCTGTTTTCTGTAACTCAGTGAGCGCACTCACACTCAAGTCAAACCCTAGTGAACCGATCTCTCTCTCTCTCTCTCTCTGTGGCGCTGCACTCAGCAGCAAACTCCGTGTTAACAGCGGAGAGAGTGCTACCCCATTCCCTCTATTCAGCAGGAGCGCGAAGTCACTTTGTAAGAAGAGACCTTTCGGAAAAGAGCTTCCCTGGAAAACAGAGGAACTGGTGACGTGAGGAGCCACTTGAATATGATCTATCTGCACTGGGTCCAGAGGAAGCCCGAGAGATGGAGATTTCCCTGGACATGATGCCCCTCACCTCCGCAACACTGAGCGACTGCTGTGGGATTCCAGGTCAAACTGAGAAGTGTTGACCTCGTTTCATTCCATACGAACCTATTAATAGCATCAGAATTAATATGCATGCATGACCTCATTTTATTTTCGTATACCATTCCAAAAATACTTAGGCCCAAATGTAAAATTGATGTATTTGAATGGCATATAAAAGAGATATAAAAGCTTAATTTAGTTCAAATGAGACAAATGAGAAATTAATTATTTTATAGTCTCTCTCTCTCTCTCTCTCTCTCTCTATATATAT
>NW_015633224.1:243137-253297 GCF_001515625.1 Sinocyclocheilus rhinocerous
ATATATATACAGTATATATATATATATATATATATATACATACAGTACTGTAAAAAAAATCTGATAAATTTATGGTAAAAAAAAATAGGCAACTATGGTTGCCAGAATTTTACCGTAAAAAATACGGAAGCAACATTTTAGGTTTTACGGTTTTAACTTAAATTTACATTTAAATACCGTAATTTCATTAACTGATATAATGTTAATATACCAACCTACTGAAGTACTGAAATCTTTTTTGTACCTGAAACACTGATAACCACCAAAAGCAGGTGGTGATGGGGAAAGTCACATGATGAACCAAAGCCCATCACAAGCATTTATATATATTTATTTATTTATATATATATATTTTTTGTTTGTTTATTTTCAAGGTTTATATTATATTTTGAATGCCAGATTTTGAATGTGGTCTCAGAATTTTGGAGCCCAACTGAAGACGACAAAAACATGTTGCTTTATATTTCCAGACACTGCTGGTTATGATGTGAGATTATTGTACAGATAGTGTCACGATTTATTTTGAATATGTTTTAGAAGTATAATAAGAAATGCTCTTCCCAAAAATACACAAGAACCGTATTATTACATGACCTGAAAAACAACAAGTTTGTCAGCAACAAATTTCAGCATGTGCATTTTTGAGACAAAACAACACAAGATGGTCTTAAAAGTCATTTTTCACATTATGATGTTTTTCATGTTTTTTAAACGGATCACATCTGATACTGTATCATCATAATGCTGTGTGCTGCACACGACTGCTATAAATACCATTATAAAATGCTTATCAGAAAATACATTTCTGCCATATTAAAAGACTTGATAAAACAAAACAGGAAAAAAGCTTGGAGTGGCTCTTTGTTGTGTTTAGATGCAAATCTGAAGAGGCTTGTTAGAGATAATTGCTCACTTAATTACCACAGTTATTAGGAGATGAATGCTGTAATAGGTGCCACTTGGGAGCAAAAAAGAAGATAAAGGAAATTTCAAGTCCTAATCAATGAAACCTGCACACGCATGCACGCACTCACTCACACACACACACACACACACACACTACAAGTAATTTCCGTGGAAACTTTGAGGTCACAGCGTCCTGTGTAAACTCTTGAACTTAAACGAAAAGCTATTAGTTCGACAAATTATTCATGTTGCAGTTCCATTTTTTGTTCAAGGTAATGACTTGTGATGAGGAAGGGTTTAGGAACAAGCACAAGGAGAAATAAAGAGCTGGAACAAAAGTAATTGGATGCTAAATTTATCTTCACACAGTATAAGTGAACTGTCTATTTGCCGAGAGTACACTTCAGATTACAGTAATCCCCAAAATATACTGTGAGTGATCACTCCAAATGAAAGCAATAGTTTACCCAAAAATGAAAATTTGCTTAATATTTACTCTCCAAGAAGTAGATGAGTTTGTTTGCTCATCAGAACAGATTTGGAGAAATTCAGCATTGCATCACTTGCTCACCAATGGATCCTCTGCAGTGAATGGGTGCCGTCAGAATGAGAGTCCAAACAGCTGATAAAAACATCACAATAATCCACAAGAAATCCACACCACTCCAGTCCATCAATTAACATCTTGTAAATAATAAACAAATTCAATATTAAGATGTTTTTAACTTCTGGCCAAAATACAAGACCTCCAACAATAATATTGCTTTCTCCAGTGAAAAAGTCATCTAGTCTGAATCGGGAGAGAAATATGCACAGATCAAACACAAGCGAAAACAGTTCTAAAGAAATATGTTGGTGGATTTTGATGTGAGAGGACAACAGGGGGTGCACTTTTTCTGGAAGCAGTGTTATTATGGATCAGACTTTTCTTTTGTCTAGAAACAATGGTTTAGTTAAAACACCTTAATGATGAATTTGTTTCTTACAATCATGCAGCTTTTTGCTTCAGAAGACATAACTTGATGGACTGGAGTGGTGTGGATTTCTTGTGGATTATAGTGATGTTTTTATCAGCTGTTTGGACTCTCATTCTGACGGCACCCATTCACTGCAGAGGATCCATTGGTGAGCAAGTGATGGAATGCTTAATTTCTCCAAATCTGTGAATCAATGAAGAAACTCATCTACCTCTTGGATGGTCTGAGGGCGAGTACATTTTTAGCAAATTTTTGGGTGAATAATTCCTTTAAGCTATACATTATTTATGTACGTAGTAGCTGTTATTGATTTCTAAAAGACTAATACATGCATGTGGTTTGAAGGATGGTAGATTTAACGAATTTGTCAAAATTACACCCATGCACAAAACCCTCCAATACATAAAATCTGTTTTGATGTGCACTTCAAGCTGTCTTGAGTGATGTTCTGTAAGGCAAACCTGCTACAAAACTTATTTTGTGTCAGCTTTGAAAGCTATTATTTGTCCATATGGCAGAAGAAGCTGGCTTCCTTGGGGCTAGAACAGAAATAGCTTGAAAGCCTCTGTGCTTGAGCGGAAATGGTGTGAACAGCAAAAAGAGTAACTGAAAAAAAAAAAATTTGTGTGGAAAAATTACAAAAACAAGTCCATTTTAAATTAAAATCTGGTAAACATTACAATAACACCCTATTGTAAAGTGTTACTATTAATATATTAATATCTCAGATTCTAAAATAATTAGTTATGTTAGATCAACTGTACCTTGAAATCAATGTTTATGCATTAGCCCTGTTGTACAATGACTACAGTATTCACATTATAAAACCAATATCACTCATACGTTTGTAAAGAATAACTGGAAAATGCACAAACAGGTTCTTTTAAGCAATAAACTGCATTTCAATACAGTGCACAGTTTGTGTCAGAATTTTAGGCAGGTGAATGTGAAGAAAGCCTCTTTCAGACAGCACTATACTGTAATGGATTTGGAAGTGCATCATGATCCCCAATATAGGGGCAAAATTGGGAGGTGAAAAGCCTTTGTGAGAACTGATGCATCTATACAGGCACTTAATATTTACCCAGCACCCTCAAGGTTATTATTCTTATGAATGGTGTAAACACAATATATATCAGAATATAAAAGGGTATTAAACTCTCATAACACTGAAGCTCTTCGCCAAATGAAGAAGTGCTCAGGGAATCTGAGCAGCAGCAGACGCGTTCATATTATTCATCACATGACACGAATCACAGGAAAGGAAATGTTTATGCAGTTTGCAGACAATCCCGGTTCCATTGTTCAGAATGTCGATTTGTTTCATCATCTTCAACGGTGAATTTAGGAAATGTACTTCAACTAGGTTTTTTTCCCCCCAGTATGTATGTGATATTCTCAGTACTATGTGGCAATGAAAATAGTTCAGTAATGAAAATTAATCAAGGTTTTTCTGGAGAATGGTGTCAAACATCAACAATCCATCTGTGCTTTTATGTACTTTTATGCGGCTTGGTCTGTAAATGACCTGAGACAATTTTAATTAAGACTGTGCAAGCATTCTAAGAGGAAAAGTTAAATATATATGCAAAGAGTTGATGCGAAGAGCTATCTATTTGTTAATGTATTACATAAGAACAATTCGGTATACAAAAGGTTTGTATGGTTCAAGATGATCTAGTGAAATTTGGTCAAAAAGTGGAGGAAGAGTTATGAAAAAAAGTATGTTTGTAATAGAATTCAAAGCAGGAAGTCGAGTGGAAATCGAAACCACCGTATTGTACTAAACATGATTAGAAAAAATGTACAGGTTTTTACAGTTGCTCAGACCCATTTCTCAAAACTCTCAGCTTGGCATCAATAAATGTATCATCCTGAAACTACAAAAACACCTCATGCGCAGCGCATCTCAAATCAAGTCTTTAACACTACACTCTAAAAAATGCTGGGTTAAATACAACCCAGTGCTGGGTAAAATAGGGACAAACCCAGCAATTGGGTTGTTTTGACCCAGCGGTTGGGTTAAATGTTTAACCCAACCTTCTGGGTAGTAACCCAACCGCTGGGTCAAAACATCCCAATTGCTGGGTTTGTCCCTATTTTACCCAGCACTGGGTTGTATTTAACCCAGCATTTTTTAGAGAGTAGCAAAGCTTGTCAACCAACAGACACACTTTGTCACTCATAAAACAATGACCTAAAAAACTAACAACAGGTAGCATTATACAACACATTTACTTAAAAACAGTTTTGTTTCTGGGTCAATTTGTTCATGTTATATGCTAAAAATATGTGCAAAATAAAATTGTTAGCTATAGCAGCTGGAATATGGAGAAGCTCTCCAGTGACCTTCATGAACAGATGCAAAATATGCAATGCAAAGCTTCTGTGCTTGAGCCCTAATAAGGGTAGACTCATTGGGGCAATGTACTTATTCCATATGTCCTTTCATAAAATATGACCAGCCTTGAAATAAAAAAAACTTTTGTACATAATGGTAGTATTTGTTTTATTGCTTTTTATTTAATAATTAGGCTACGTATTATTTATGTAATGTTAAATATGACCTGGACGTGTTTTAATGCTATTCACCCACCCAATTCAATCTGATGCTGAACTCTTCCTTTCTCAAGAGTAATACTGGACACTAGAACACATCTGATGCACACTGGGATATATTTTGATTTCGTTCAGGTCAGGGTTATACAGTATGTTCTACGCTGTCTGTCTTTCCTTTCCCCAAACACACTGCATTTATTCTCATGCAAATGAACCTCAGGTGCTGCTACCTGAATTCTAATCATCGTTTGATTCTAGTCTATTATTGGAGTTTATATCAAAAGTTTCTTTCAGACTTGGAGCAGCTGGGAATGTCACAGTATGACTTCATCACATCATCCTGTGATGAATTCCTGTGTAGAATATCTTTTGTTTTCTACAGACATTAATCTTACAGCTGCGGTGCATTGGTTTTTCTGGAATATCTTAGTTCTTGTGCATTTGAGCAAGTTATTGAAGTTAATACTAATTCATGAATAGTGAATAGTGCAGAATCGTAAAGGAATAGGTCACCCATAAATGAAAATGTATGAAAATGTACTCACCCTACGGCCATCTGAGATATTGATGAGGGATTGGAGAAATGTAGCATTCCATCACTTGTTCACCAGTGGATCCTCTGCAGTGAATGGGTGCCGTCAGAATTAGAATCCAAACACCTGATAAAAACATCACAATAATCTACAAGTAATCCATATCACTCCAGTCCATCAATTAATATCATGTGAAGAGAAAAGCTACGTGTTTGTAAGCATTTCAGCATTTTTAATTTCTGGGTGAACTGTTTCTTTAATAATAATAATAATAATAATAATAATAATAATTCATTACATTTATATAGCGCTCTACATTGTGAGGGGGGTATCTCCTCATCCACCACCAGTGTGCAGCATCTCTTGTCTCTTATTCATTCCACATGATAAAATTACTATGAGAAACAGATTTTCAATGAATAACATAACGTTTCAGAAAACATACTGCAGTCATATGGCATACTTTTATAGTTTTTTTTGGAGCTTGACAGCCACGTCTACGAACTGTCATTGAAAAGGGTTGCATAAAGATTGCTCGAAAATTCCCCTTTGAGAAAAAGAACATGAGGGCGAGCGAATAATATTCTATAATATTATAACATGTTCTATTCCTATACTGTTGAGACGTGTTTTGTAACCTCTAGCCCGATCTCGCACATGTTAATCCATATAACAAAAGGGACAGTGGCAAGACAGCAGCAGCGTTCCCTCGCCTCATCAGCAACAGTCAAAGAATTTCATATCTCTATTCCGCTGTCAAATTTGCATGTCAACGGGACTCACCAAGAAGCAGTTCCCAGGAAGAGGACTCGGGATCCGTTGGGATTAAAGACTGATAACAGTGATGAAACCACACTCACAGATGCTTGCCGATCCCTTGTGGGCCACACGGCAACCCACATCCCAATTAGATACACCCTCCTACCCAACATCCTCTGAAATAATTCTGATCATATAAGAGCACAGAACAACAAAACCAAACAAGAGGTGGAAGGGAGGAATTTCACAGCTGAAAATGCCGACACGACCTGTGCTGGGGATTTGGGAAATGGGATGATGTCTCGCAGCATGCATCGTCCACATGCACAAAAATTACTGTGTGCATGATAAATTTGTGCAAAACCTGAATTTTGAATATGTTATTCAGTGCTGCCATGTCAGGATCTCATTCTCTCTGAGCAATTTTGTATTGGATTGTTCAATTTTTGCCTTGTTATCAACAGGAAACTACCCTGGTTGCTGAAGCGAAGCAGAAGTGTTTTAAAACCCACTTCACGCTATTAAAAGTCATCAAAATGTGCTTATACTACAATTAAATGTCTGTGATTTATGTTAGCACTGCTCACCTAAAAGATCCATCTGCACATCCATTAGAATCAGCTAAATTAAAGTTAATTAAAGTGTTTTTGCACCAATTTGCACCTTTTTTTTAATGAAAACAAGTGGCAGCTAGACGGATGCGGTTTGGCTGTTTTCAGTGCCTCGTTTTTAAAACAGCATGAAATGAAAAATGTCATAAATCTCCGGTGATGTACGCTACTGTATGCAGAACTTCACCAATAACTTAGTTTTTTTTTTTACTTGAATTTGTCTTATACTTGATGAAGTTGGCATCACTGATTCGGTTACTTTCCTGTTTTTTAGTATGAAGCTTCTAAAAGAATCTGTATTGTATTAAGCGCTACATAAAACGACTCGACTTAAATTCTTGTCTGACAATGGAGATCTGAGACCTGAGAATCAGTTTCCCTGATAATATTTCCGTATGTGTTTTTTTATCTGCTGTTTAGAATCAGAACTAGCGATGCCAGACCTTGAATGAATCACTCTAATTGCGATTCAGTTCCATTTGATTCATTTGAACGGTTCACTCACACATTGAATCATTTGCACTTTGTGTCAAGCAAGCACGTTCGAGCTTCTGTTTACCATATCTGATGTGCTATATATACACTGATGAGCCAAAATATCATGACCAGTCACAGGTGAAGCCAATATCGTTGATCATCTAACAAGGCCACGTATTAATGTCTGGGAAGATTAGATGGTAAGCAAACAATCACTTCTCGTAATCAACGTATTGGATGCAGGAGAAATGGGCAAGAGTATCTGAGCGAATTTAACAATGGCCAAATTGTTATGGCAGGGCAACTGGATCAGAGTATCTCATAATGTTTTGGCTCATCTGTGTATATGTGTTGATCAATGTTTAGTCTATGCATGAGTAAAAGCCTAATCTGTTCATCATATAAATCAACTGTGTTTATTCAGAGGACTTGGATTAACCCAGTCAATTCATATATGTTACCTTTACAATGTCTTTGTGACCTAATCTGTTCATCATATAAATCAACTGTGTTTATTCAGAGGACTTGGATTAACCCAGTTACCTTTACAATGTCTTTGTGAACATTTTGAAACGTTAAAAGTTTTGCTTGCACGGACTTTTAATGGCAACAGCAATAAAACTAAATGTTCAATTTTTGAAACAGACCTAACCCAGTTACCCAGAATTCTTATTGAAGAGTTCATTGATTATATAATTCAATGAAGATTGACTAATCTTTGAACAATGCCGTTATCTGCCTGTCTCTCTATCCCTAAGGATGAACTGATGGAGAACAAACATATGGATCTGCTGAGAACCGTTAGCTGAGCTGAGCAAATTGAGCTTGAGCTGCTGTTCAGTGAGCTTCTTTTCTATTAATATTTGGGGGTTGAGGAAGAAGACAAAGATGGTCAAATTCACTGATCTATGCCACCACTTAATTCTTCAATTCCAATACAGTGCAATCATTTTTGTGTAGACAGCTGTGTTATAAGCATGTATGTATATACATACACACACATACAGTGCATTCAGCAAGTATTCAGACCCTCTTCACTTTTTTTCAGTTTTGTTATGTCCGTACCTCATAATGACAAAGTGAAAACAGAATTTTAGAAATGTCTTTAAATTTATTAAAAAGAAAAAACTGAAACAACACTTGAAATTTAGCTCAGGTGCCTCCCATTTCTCCTGATCATTGCTGAGACACACTGTATATACTTTTTAGCATTGTGATAGGACTGTTTTCTGTCATCTGAAATTATGTGAATGGGTGCCGTCAGAATGAGTGTCCAAACAGCTGATAAACCATTGCTTCTGGCCAAAATACAAATTCATAATCCATAATAACGCTACCTCCAGTAAAGACGTCCATCTCCTGTTGTCCTCTCACATCAAAGTCCACCAACATATTTGTTTAGAACTGTTTTTGCTTGTAAACTGTGCTTAATCTGTGCATATTTATTCAAACGAGACGACTTCTTCACTGTAGAAAGCAAAATTATGGATAGAGGATAGAGACTTTGTTTATTACAAACATGCTTTCACTTCACTAGACGTTAATTGATGGACTGGAGTGGTGTGGATTATTGTGATGTTTGGACTCTGATTCTGACGGCACCCATTCACTGCAGAGGATCCATGATTGGAGAGCAAGTGTTGTAATGCTTAAATTTCTCCAAATCTGTTCCAATAAACAAACACACTTATCTACATCTTGGATGGGCTGAGGGGGAGTATATTTACATTTTTTGGTGACCTATTCCTTTAAGTATGATTCTTAAATGAAGATACATTTACTTAAGAATGTAATTCTCATTTAAGTATGTAAGATATAAGTCTTAATCAAAATGATCAAAATTAAAACACATTGATCTAACTGTTTGCATACCTAGACTACTGTATGTTTCAGCCTTAATATTTCTTAAGAACGTCAATGTGTTCAGATAACTCAAACAAACCTGTTTCATTTGTTTTACCAAGTGTTTCCAATCCAAAAACGCACACAAAATCGCAGATGGCAGTAAATACTGCGATAAAGAAAAAAAAAAAAGTCATTTGCAAGGAACAATTAACTTGAGATTGAAGCTTGCAGTCTTTTGATCACCAAACAAAAGAGAACGTTGGACTGAGAGAAGAAGACAAATACAGAGACAGAGAGAGGCTTGACTTCAATAGCCTTCTTTGTATTCATATTGCTATCTGAAGAGGTGAGGACACTAGAGGATGTCATTTGTCTGTGTAACTTCCACTCTAATAGCCATACATCAAAAGCACGGGCTGTCTGTCTGACTAGCATATGCATGTGCAGTTATACGCTGATTACACCTATAAAGAAATAAATCAAGCTTGCAATATTACATATTTATTTCAGTGAACCGAATGAGAGTTTCCATTAGCAGTAGGGACGAATCCATCCATCAACAGACTGAATCTGGTGTGTTGTCAGGGGCATTCGACTGGAATGACAAAGAGAGAGAAACACACCTGGAGGTCACGTATGAAATGGCAGCGTTCTGCTTCACGGTTTGCCATTCAGTCGAATCACTTTCAATGGTGCACGATGGGAAGGGCCAGCAAAAGAATTGCATTGCAGGATCTTCAGTGCCATGTTCATCTTTTTCTTCGGAGCAAATCAATAGACTCTCGTGCGGTCTATAAAAGAAAAGTGCATTTTGGTTGCGTGAAAATACATTCAATAGAACAATCGTTTATCCAGATTAGCTGCTTTGGAAAACAGAGGTTTTATCTGACATTTTGACACAATTGTCATTCCATCAGCAGATTTACTTTTTAGGTTTTTATCCTTAAGAAGGCTGCATTTATTTGAGAAAAATACAGTAAAAACAGCCATTTTGTGAAATGTTATTACAGTTTAAATGAACTGTTTTCTATTTGAATATATTTAAAAAATGTAATTTATTCCTGTGATGCAAAGCTGCATTTTCAGTATCATTATTCCAGTCTTCAGTTACATGATTTGCTGCTCAAGAAACATTTATGATTATTATCCATGCTGAAAACAGTTTTTGCTACTTAAAGGGGTCATATGATGCTGCTAAAAAGAACATTATTTTGTGTATTTGGTGTAATGAAATGTGTTTATGCGGTTTAAGGTTCAAAAAACACATTATTTTCCACATACTGTACATTATTGACTCTAGGCATGACGAAGCGGTTCCTCTTTTGGAAGGCCAAACAAAGTAGTTTCGCTTTCACGACAAAGCACACAGCACCTTCACGAAATGGCGGCAGCGGCAACAATACTACAGCGAGAATAAAAGTTACGCCTTCTTTCTTTGCGTGAACATTTGGGCGGCGTTATGCAAATCTTCCCACATCGTGATGTAGACATGT
>NW_015633224.1:254142-278750 GCF_001515625.1 Sinocyclocheilus rhinocerous
TTAACTTTTATAAAGAATATCTCTTTGGATTTGAGACATTAGTCTTTGCAACTTTACAGATCTTCTTTATGCACCAAGAGCTTGTAACACTCCAAAGAGAAAGGAAAAATTGAAATCGCATCATATGACCCCTTTAATGTTTTTGTAGAAACTGTGAACTATTTTTTTTTCAGGATTCTTTGATGAATAGAACGTTTGTAACATTTGAAATGTCGTTACTGTCACTTTTGGTCAAGGATCGTGTGACACTGAAGACTGGAGTAATGCTGCTGAAAATTCAGCATTGTATTATAGAAATAAATTACATTTTAAAACATATTAAAATAGAAAATTTACTTACTTTAAATTGTAATAATATTTCACAATATTGCTGTTTTTATTGTATTTTTAATCAAATAAATGCCGCACTGGGGAGCATAAGAGACTTTTTCAAAAATGTAAAAAGAAAGACCGCTAGTGTATAAATATGTCCGTTTTCTAGGAGCACTAAAGAATGTGTTTTTTAGTGGCAGTCGAGCACCAGTGGCACATTTCGGGCTTATTGACCGTCCTGACAGTTAGATGGACAGCTTGGCAGCTCTGTTATACTGTTATGTTTCTGAGTGAATAACACGAGCAGTGTGATAAATTGGGACATAGTCAGACTGTGCTTCTGAACACTTTTGGACAGAATATTTTCAACAGCCTGACACATGCCATTGCACACAATGCACACACATCCAGTTATATACAGTACATAATAATATGTGACAAACAGCTTTATAAAAAGGTCAATGCAATAAATGGCACATTCCATAACTAAAGCACACCATTTGTGTCTATTAGATGATAATACCACATATAATAATTGCAATTTGCCAAAATATTTACCTTCCCTACCCTGTTACCACACGACTTTTCCCATTTCAAAAAAAATAATATTAAGTAACATCATCGGGACCATTTCTACACTTGATTTGTGGCTTAGCCTTTGTGTTTTTATCAGAAATGTTGCAGATATGAAGTTTGGCTGAGCAGTGAATAGAGACTTACTGAAATGCACTACATTCATTGTGCCGTATAGCGTTAGTTCACCGAGTGATTCAGACAAAGCTTCTTCGGGAGGCTTCTGTGGTTGCTTTGACAGACTGCTTCTTTTAAAAGCCATTCTACTTTTACGAAAATGTCTGTAGCACAAAAGTAAAAACTTTTGTATGAACTTGAATTGTGTATTTTGTCATATCACATATAGGTATTGCCTTTAGAAGGTCAGACAAGCACCACAAAGAGACAGGGTTTCATATGTGTTTTCCAGAGCTCAGTGTAGTTCATGAATGTGGAATAAGCATTACTTTTTAAAGCAAGGAGTTTTTCACGAGCAACACAGTCTCACCACAGTTTAGTAGTAATTTCAGTAGTTTAAACAAGTAAGTATTTTAAGATTTGGTGAATTAGTTGCGAATTTGTATGAATTTAGGGAGTGGGCTTTCCATTTTACCTACAAAGTTGTACATTTTTGGATGAGTCAGATCGTACAATCGTACAAATTTGGGTGGAGAAAAAAAGGAATAGTTCAAGCAAAAATGAAAATGTGCTGAAAATGTACTCACCCTCAGGCCATTCAAGATGTAGATGAGTTTGTTTCTTCATGGGAATGGATTAGAAGAAATTTTGAATTAGGCCTACATCATCACTTGCTCACCAAGGGATCCTCTGCAGTGAATGGGTGCCGTCAGAATGAGTCCAAACTCTGATAAAGACATCACAATAATCCACACGATTCCTGCGAAAACTTGAGTATAGATTAATTTAGGTGGGCTTAAACTTGAAAAATGGTGTGTATTGACATCTTTCCGCGGTTGAAACAAGATACTTTCTGATGTTCATTCACGTTTATTTCGTGCGACAACTAGTAAAGAGGAAGAGGTTATTCTTCACTTGCCGCTTGAACTGATGAGTCCAAACTCTGATAAAGACATCACAATAATCCACACGATTCCCGCGAAAACTTGAGTATAGATTAATTTAGGTGGACTTAAACTTGAAAAATGGTGTGTATTGACGTCTTTCCGCGGTTGAAACAAGATACTTTCTGATGTTCATTCACGTTTATTTCGTGCGACAACTAGTAAAGAGGAAGAGGTTATTCTTCACTTGCCGCTTGAACTGTAAGTAAGTCACAAAACTTTCAAAAGTTTTTATTTTTTTTCATAAGTTTCAATTTCTTACAAAATGACCAAATTTAAAAGCTGAGACTTTATTTCATACCAAAAGTAACTTGTTCTGTCTTGTCTGTCGGCGCGTTGTGTCTTTGATCCGCGATGTAATTTTCACTGCGTGAGAACGCCATGGCTTGTCGGACGTAGCAACAGTAACTAAGGGGGGCGGGTCTTTGCAAAGGGTCGATTTCAAACGGTTGCTTCCGGCTAAAATACAATTGCTTTCTCCAGTTGTCACCTTGTCAGAATCAGAAGAGATATACGCACCAATTAAGCACTGTTTATAAGCGAAATCAGTTCTAAACAAATGTCTTTGGATTTTGATGTGAGAGGACAACAGCGGATGGACTTTTTCACTGAAGGAAGCATTATTATGGATTGTGGACTGTTAGCCAGAAGCAACGCTTTAAAGCTAAAACGCCTTAATGATGGATTTGTTTCTGACTAACACGCAGGTTTTGTAATATTACCTCTTGACACCAATCACAGTACTCTTGGTAAGGTTGAAAGTTGTGGCTTTTAGTACAACAGTGCCCCCTGTTGGACATTTGTTAGTTTCACAAATGCAAAATGAGATGCTGGAGCAGGCTAACGTTGTGTGATAATAACAGAAACAATGCAGGAGAATGATAAAAAGCGTCTCTTTAATTGATCATAATGTTATCGACGCTGTTGTTTTGACGACAAAGTAAACACATCTTAGACATGACATTACAAGAGGACATTTTGACATGTTCTTGCACAACAGGGTACAAGTACTCCTGGACTATTGTGACAAAAACAGCATTTTCATATCAAAACCCAGAAATGATTCAGTCAAGCACCAATACATTGCAGAGTGAGAATAAAACTAAGTTTGTCTTCTCGTTCAGCAGAGTAACACATCATGGCAGAGTTAAAGTCATACTTTTTTGGAGGGCAACAACAGACGAGGAATTTGATACTTGGATTAAGTCTCGTCCTGTTCTGCCAAATATTCTTTATCCTGAATACTGGATGCTTTTCAACTGGTCTGATGCCACCAAATAACCTTTAAAAGACCCTGTATTCACACTGAAAACTGCAGCATAGTGGCAAACATTTACAACTCAGGCATAAAACTCTTATGATACAAACATCAATAAATCAATTAGTACAAAATATATATACAATTGTCTTTGTAGAATAAATAAGTTAAACTCTAAAGAAAAGGAAATGGAAGTTTTGTAATCAGTGTAAATGACTGAACCCGTGAGACTTGTTGCGTCTGAAATTTGATTAATAAGTTGTTTTAAATTAGACAAAAGCAGACAGCTGTAGGAAGAGAAAAGAATTATACACTGTATAAATAAAGCATGCAATAAACAAGCAGTTTCTCTCGTCTGAGATGGAAAGAGCATCGTGTTTCTGCTCCTGTGTGTTAATCTGAAGAACCGTCCGGTTTGATGATCTGGTACGTGATCAAATATTCAGGATAAGCCTTGGGAGGAAAAATGACAAAAGCAGTGTTAGTTTCACTTGACAATATATATGTATTGTTTTTGTTTTTTTGAAAGAAATCAACACTTTTATTCAGCAAGAATGCTCTACTTAAACTTGAAAAATGGTGTGTATTGACGTCTTTCCGCGGTTGAAACAAGATACTTTCTGATGTTCATTCATGTTTATTTTGTGCTATAACTAGTAAAGAGGAAGAGGTTATTCTTCACTTGCCGCTTGAACTGTAAGTAAGTCACAAAACTTTCAAAAGTTTTTATTTTTTTTCATAAGTTTCAATTTCTTACAAAATGACCAAATTTAAAAGCTGAGACTTTATTTCATACCAAAAGTAACTTGTTCTGTCTTGTCTGTCGGCGCGTTGTGTCTTTGATCCGCGATGTAATTTTCACTGCGTGAGAACGCCATGGCTTGTCGGACGTAGCAACAGTAACTAAGGGGGGCGGGTCTTTGCAAAGGGTCGATTTCAAACGGTTGCTTCCGGCTAAAATACAATTGCTTTCTCCAGTTGTCGCATTGTCAGAATCAGAAGAGATATACGCACCAATTAAGCACTGTTTATAAGCGAAATCAGTTCTAAACAAATGTCTTTGGATTTTGATGTGAGAGGACAACAGCGGATGGACTTTTTCACTGAAGGAAGCATTATTATGGATTGTGGACTGTTAGCCAGAAGCAACGCTTTAAAGCTAAAACGCCTTAATGATGGATTTGTTTCTGACTAACACGCAGGTTTTGTAATATTACCTCTTGACACCAATCACAGTACTCTTGGTAAGGTTGAAAGTTGTGGCTTTTAGTACAACAGTGCCCCCTGTTGGACATTTGTTAGTTTCACAAATGCAAAATGAGATGCTGGAGCAGGCTAACGTTGTGTGATAATAACAGAAACAATGCAGGAGAATGATAAAAAGCGTCTCTTTAATTGATCATAATGTTATCGACGCTGTTGTTTTGACGACAAAGTAAACACATCTTAGACATGACATTACAAGAGGAAATTTTGACATGTTCTTGCACAACAGGGTACAAGTACTCCTGGACTATTGTGACAAAAACAGCATTTTCATATCAAAACCCAGAAATGATTCAGTCAAGCACCAATACATTGCAGAGTGAGAATAAAACTAAGTTTGTCTTCTCGTTCAGCAGAGTAACACATCATGGCAGAGTTAAAGTCATACTTTTTTGGAGGGCAACAACAGACGAGGAATTTGATACTTGGATTAAGTCTCGTCCTGTTCTGCCAAATATTCTTTATCCTGAATACTGGATGCTTTTCAACTGGTCTGATGCCACCAAATAACCTTTAAAAGACCCTGTATTCACACTGAAAACTGCAGCATAGTGGCAAACATTTACAACTCAGGCATAAAACTCTTATGATACAAACATCAATAAATCAATTAGTACAAAATATATATACAATTGTCTTTGTAGAATAAATAAGTTAAACTCTAAAGAAAAGGAAATGGAAGTTTTGTAATCAGTGTAAATGACTGAACCCGTGAGACTTGTTGCGTCTGAAATTTGATTAATAAGTTGTTTTAAATTAGACAAAAGCAGACAGCTGTAGGAAGAGAAAAGAATTATACACTGTATAAATAAAGCATGCAATAAACAAGCAGTTTCTCTCGTCTGAGATGGAAAGAGCATCGTGTTTCTGCTCCTGTGTGTTAATCTGAAGAACCGTCCGGTTTGATGATCTGGTACGTGATCAAATATTCAGGATAAGCCTTGGGAGGAAAAATGACAAAAGCAGTGTTAGTTTCACTTGACAATATATATGTATTGTTTTTGTTTTTTTGAAAGAAATCAACACTTTTATTCAGCAAGAATGCTCTACTTTCTACTGAAAAAATGTACCAAATTTTCCTTAAAAATGTGAAGCAGCATAACTGTTTTTAACATTGCTAATAATAAGAAATGTTTCTTGCGAAGCAAACCAGCATATTAGAATGATTTCTGAAGGACACTGAAGACTTGAGTAATGATATTATAAATAAATTACATTTTAATATGTATTCAAACAGAAAACAGCTCTTAAATACATTTATTTTCTTGTAATAATATTACACAGTAACATTTCTTTCACTGTTTTTTTGTTTTTGTTGAACAAATAAATGTAGCCTTGGTAAGTATCTTCTTTTAAAAAGATAAAAAGATCAACTCCAAACTTTTGAATGGAAGTATATACTGTATTTTTTTAGCATTGCTAATAATAAGAAATGTTTTTTGCGAAGCAAATCAGCATATTAGAATGATTTCTGAAGGACACTGAAGACTTGAGTAATGATGCTAAAATTCAGCTTTGCATCACACGAAAAAAATTACATTTTAATATGCATTCAAACAGAAAACAGCTCTTAAATAAAAAAAATTTCTTGTAATAATATTACACTATCATTTCTTTCACTGTTTTGTTTTTGTTGAACAAATAAATGTAGCCTTGGTAAGTATCTTCTTTTAAAAAGATAAAAAGATCAACTCCAAACTTTTGAATGGAAGTATATACTGTACATCTCCAAATGACCAAAATATATTTTTGTATAAATATTGGCAACATTGTTTACAATACTAGTGTACAGTTATTTCAGTATCATTGAGATGCTATTATAGTCTTCTTTAATAGCTTGAATTAGCTTTTATTTTTATAGTTTGTTTTCATTTTAATTTTAGTTAGTGCTGTCAAACGATTAATCGCGATTAATCGCATCCAAAATAAAAGTTTTTGTTTACATAATATATGTGTGCGTACTGTGTATATTTATTATGTATATATAAATACAAACACATGCATGTATGTATTTAAGAAAAATGTTAAGTTTATATATTAAATGTATTTATATGTAATATAAATTATATAAATATAAATTTATACATGTAAATCCATGTAAATATTTTCAAAAGATATATTGTATGTGTGTGTATTTATATAAGAAGCAGCCAGAGACTCACCGCGCCTTCAAAAAAATCCAACTGAAGTGCGTGGACCAAAAAAGGTTACCCAAAGATGAAGAGCTTGAAAAGAGTCCGCACATTCAAACATTAAAGCATCACAAGCGAGATGAGAACGATATATGCAATTTACTGAATAAAACAAGGCAAACGTTTCGGTCACATGTTGACCATTTTCAATGCCAAGCTAACAGTGTTAGAACTAGAAGCCATCTTAATTTAAGGAATCACATGAATATTATGTAAACAAAAACGTTTATTTCGGATGCGATTAATCGTTTGACAGCACTAATTTTAGTTAAAGCTTTAGTAATTATGTGTATAAATAAGTCTAGTTTTTATTTTGATTTCAATTTTAGTTAAATTAGTACATCAATTTAAACTAAATGAAAATGAGACATGTATACGACATATACAGGTGCATCTCAATAAATTAGAATGTCGTGGAAAAGTTCATTTATTTCAGTAATTCAACTCAAATTGTGAAACTCGTGTATTAAATAAATTCAATGCACACAGACTGAAGTAGTTTAAGTCTTTGGTTCTTTTAATTGTGATGATTTTGGCTCACATTTAACAAAAACCCACCAATTGTCTCGTTTTCATTTAGTATTTTTTTATGGTTTTAGTTTGAGTTGACTATAACAATTCAGGAAAGAAACACTCACTTTCACGATTCAGTAAACTGCAAAATAATCTGGCCTACACATTCTATCTCAGAATTAAAATGGGTTTGCGAATGCATGTTGGCTATGAATGGAAAAATCTGGGCCCTGTGGCTGTAGTACCTGCTCTCCTCTGTAGATGACGTACTCAGCCAGAGCGAGACCGTTGACACTGGGCTGGCCAGTGACTGAGTGGTGTCCTGGTGGCGAGTGGGCCATCTTCATCGCGCTGAACTGCAGGAAAGACTTCCCCAAAGTCACCCGACAGAACAGAAGATGCCTGGGAGGAGTAGAAAGAGTGAAGAATGGAGAGCATGAGCACTTTAGAAAGGAAATAGGAAATCAAGGTTTTGGAAAATTACACCACAAAGCAACACTCTGCTGACAAAACACATTGTGCTAGGAAACGTGAAGCCACTTAAACGAGAGGCCTGCTCCGTGCGCTGTAACGGGAACTCATCTCACCTCTGACACATGTAGCATGACCTGTCCTTGTGAAGAGGGCACCCCGTTCCTCCTCCTATTCCATAAACGTACTGGTTGCTTTTGGAAGAGTTTTCCGCGAAGTAGATCCCAGCCCCGAACATTCCCCCAATGTACGCATGCCTCTCGTCGAAGCCCTTGTGAATGATGGCGTTTACGAACGGTGACCCTGGGGAAGCAGAATCAAAGCATTTTTTTTTTATTCCACATCCTGCCCAAACAATGTGCAGTTTGACGGCAATGAAAACAAATGTTGAATGTACAGTGGTGGCCAAAATCATTTGAACACTAGTATTTTCTATACACTAATATTAGTTTACACTAATATCAGTTTACATTTTCAAACATTCATTGTGCCATTAATTGTAATAATCCAGTGAGATTTTTGTCTGACAACAGCCAGTGCTCCACACAGAGACCTGATCTGATCATCATCCAGATCATCTGATCATCTAAATGCTTACCATTTGAAAGTAGAAGTTAAAAAAAATACCAGATTAACAATCATAATAAAGAAAAATAATTATTTCTCACATGTAGAATTAACGTACAAATAATGTCTAACAAGAACATGTATATTCTATTGCGCTCTGTCTATCAGAGACTCGTTTGCTGTCAGGATCAGCCTTTATGCAAAATGGAAACAATTGTGTGATTTTCTAATGTTTACATATAAGGATACAACTGTAGAATGTAATTTATGCACTGAGGAAAATGCACCTCAAATGGATTAAACAGCATCTGTCAATGCACAAAAACAAGGCATGCAGATTTAGACTGTATGCTTGTGTGAATCGCTTAATATGACAAATTCTCATGTTTAGGATAAACTTGGGTTGTGCGCTTTTCCTGGAGCAGCTCACTCTGCATCCTTTGCTGCATTTGCAGATGCATTTTGTCCACATGAATGAGTTATTTATTACTGTAGAGTGACATGACTGGGAGACGTTTTCTGTGCAAAGTGGGAAGATGCGATTAATCAATTAAAGGGGTCATATGATGCGATTTCAATTTTTCCTTTCTCTTTGGAGTGTTATAAGCTCTGCGTTTTGCTTCTCAATGGTTTACATTCACTTATATACAGTCTATGTTTAATATAAACCGACTTTGTTTAAGTGAATACTTGCCAAGATGGGCATTTTGACATAATATTGTATGTATTTGGCAGTTTATGCACAATAAGGCGCAAAACATAACTCAATTCTGCAGTTGCGTGCTGTTTCAGATACGCATGTGCTTTGGGTGCACAGAAAACGGTCTATAAGAAAGCGAGCGAGTACTGTATTACGTTCTCTTTCACGCTTTTTGCTCTTGAATGGCTTAAAGTCGCTTGAATGTTTAAATTAGCAAGAATGTATAATATGACCCCCTTAATAAAGCAGCTTGTACTGAGAAAAACATCCAACGTTAAGCAGAGATCTTAGAGGAAACAAGATCAAAGTGATCCTTAAACCCTGTCTCTAATTAAGGATTCTCTCAAATGGATGAAAGGAGAAGCAGCTCTTACTCTGAGGACCACTGATAAGTCTTTCCACTCCTTTGATGATCTTGTGTCTGTGACCGTAAGCGTTGATGCCAATCTCCTTCAGCTCTTTGTGGCCCATTTCCACCAGGACGTCCAGAGCTATCTATTGACACAGACTCGTATTAATATCACACCTCTAGGCATGTGACTAATGTATTACTCCCACTGATCAAATGTGTGATTACTCTACAGCGTGTTCCTCTAGCACATCTCAACATTTCAGTCAGCCTGCTAAACACTGTCCTGGAGGTAAATTTATCTTGTCGTGAACTCCGTCTCAGACTCAACATACTCGGGTCTCAACCTGGGCTCGGACTCAAAACAAGCTGATCTCAACTGTGATAAGCATTGAAACAGAAGAAAGTACCTGTTCTCTGTCAAAGATCTCCAGCAAATGCTCCAATCCCAAGTTGTGAAGGAACTGGCTGATACTCAACTCTACAGCTAGACCTGAAAAAAGCATCAGGTTAAAGAAAACTTTCAGCAGTCATCAAATGCATACTACAAGCAAAACTACACTAATCTTGACTAAACCCACCCTCCTCTTTCAACTCTATGCCTACGGCTCCTTCAGCTCCAGAAGGCGCTAGTAGAGTGTTTAGCTCAGGGAAGGTCCCGGACTGGCCGTCCATACTGGAGTTTGAAGAGAGCGGTGTTGGACTCGAGTTGAGAGTCGACGGCACCACCGCCACAGATGCAGAGACGCTGATAACCTGGGGTTTATAGCACACCGGCAGCGCTGAGGTGGGCATGGCTGCTGTGAGGAGAGCTCGGACATCGTCCGCCTGGAGAGACAGGCAGCGCAACGTCAGAAAGTCACGATGTAAGTGACGACCAACTTCTTCTTGAGACAGACAAGCCCACATTTAGTCACACACTTATGTGAGTGTCAGTCACATCTCAAGCACATAGAGCGTGAGTTCAGGAACAACAACGCAAATAAGAAAACATTCGTACACAAAACCAGTGAGAACATATGTCAAACAAGCAAGCTGTTGGCATGCATCCATGGTTAATGGGATAGTACACCAAAAATAAACAGTCTGTCATCTTCCAAAACTGACCCAACTCTCTCGACTTTGGCGGCACAATATAAGAAAAAAAGTGAAATGTGGTAACTTGTTAAATAATGCAATATGATAATGCTCTAAGTGTATAAAAATTGATTTACATTTATTTCTATATGTAAATGTTTAACATTTACATGAATTTAATATAAATTATAAAAATTTCTAAAGCACTAAAATCAATCCATTATCACAAGCCCTTGTAATATGCATAACGCAATTAGTACAGAGATATTTGTGATATTTCAGTAAGCCTCCTCAAGCACTGAACAAATGAAAAGAAGAGCAGCAACCAAATAAAACAGACAGATTTATGACATAATACAGTAAGAGATAATTCTCCCTTAGAAAACAATTCATTTTATCCCCTTACAAGGTGTTTTGAGTAAGAGATGTTTTTTTTTGTCATGTATATATATGTAACTTTTATCAAGCATGTTAATGGACATGTACTGGAGCTTCACTCACCCCATAAGATGCAGCATTATGGAGGGGAATGAGACCACCTTTATCCTGAGAGTTCACCTCTGCCCCGTGTTGCAGCAGATATTCAGCCACCTCCAGATTATTATAGCCAGCTAATCATACACATAAAACAAACACCACCAACATGAAAATATCCTTTTTTTTTAAATGAAATATTTCACATTTTACTCTTTACTTGAACACTTGCGCCCTTAGAATAGGACTATCATGATCCCAAAATGTTGAAATTTCAGTCAGAATGTCTGTGTCTCCGTCCTTCACCAAGTCCAGAGGGGTGTTTCCATCACGGTTCTTTTTGGTCGGGTCAGCACCATGCTATATCAAAGAGGTACTTCGTTATAGTGTAGTGAACATGGCGCTAAACAAAATTCGCTGTCATCGATAATGTAAATGATTAAAAAAACTGAACAGTGGATTTCAATCGGAGTTCTTGGATACCTGAAGCAGCAGTTTGCAGATCTCATATTTGCCCTTGGCGGCCGCCTCATGCAGTGGGGTGAACTTCCACAGGTCGGCCACGTTAACCACAGCACCATGAAGGACGAGGAGCTCTGCCACCTCATAATGCCCATAAGAACAGGCATTGTGCAAGGGAACCAGACCACTATGTCACACAAAACAGTTTTACTTTCAAACCATTTATGAAAACGTGCAACTTTTTGGCATTTGTTGCACCAGTGTTTCTTAAAGAATTCAAGGCAATGCTATTTTTGTAACATATTTTATGTTTTACTATTTTTTTAAATACATTTCAGAGGTTATTTTAATACTTAATTTAACTGTGTATTTGTGGTTGCCAGAACTTTACAGTAAAAAATACGGCAGCAACATTTAAAGTTTTACGGATTTAACTTGCATTTTCAGTAAAACAGTGTATATTTTATTAACCTATATAATGTTAATATACCAACCAACTGAAGTACTAAAATCAGTTTTGTACCTTTACGCTGAGAACCACCATAAAATCACAGGTAGCAATGAGAAAGCCACATGCAATAAACATTCATGAAAAGCATTCATTTATCAACATAAGATGTAACATAAAAGCCTAATGTACATAACTGATAAGAACTGAGAAACATAGTTATTTAAATTGAAAAAACATCAAATGTGTAGTGTCACATTGGAAATTCTGGGAATGTCAATTTAAGATATTTTTTAACTTCCAAAAACTGTAGGCTACATTTAGCAGTATTTTACTGTAACATTACATGACTTATTACTTATAGAAAGAACGTACTGTTAATAAATCTTACTGTAGCATTTTTACAGTTCTTTACTGTTTAAATTACAAAAAATTTTGCAAAGTACCAGTCCATTACTATCAACATAATTTTTGTTTGGGACACGTCAAAATAAGTTATGCGTTTCCGAGAGACACTGTCCTAGTGAAAAATAAATATACTAAAATGTATTCGAAATATATTTATTTCATGCACATAATACAAATTAATTTGCTAAATACATTTACATATTTATGTATTTAATAAAAATACCCTGCAATTGTACTTTTGGTATACTAAACTGGTATACTTAAAAGTCTTGAAGTAGTGCTGAAGTCCAACTAAAGATATACTGAAGTATATTTGATTGTGCTAAAGTGCAACTATTGCAAGTATTCTAAGGCAGTGTTTCCCAACCGGGGTGCCATCTGTCGAGAGCAGGGGTGCAGTGTAAAAAATCCTTTTTTAATATTTTTAAATTGCTAAAATGTTCAAAAAAGCATCTATAATATAATATCCATTTCTGATGTCGCCAATAATTAGAGATGCACCGAAATTTCGGCTGCGCGACTAAAAAAAGGTTGGGAAACACTGTTCTAAGGTACACTTTAAATTTCTTGCATTTAAAGACCGCTATTATTCAAAGATCATACAATCCTCATCAATAGTGACATTAAAACACATTTTAGGCTTCATATTAAGAAATGTGTGTTGTGCATAAATAGTACTCCAAATAAAGTTTCATTATCATTTTTACATTAGTAAGTCTCAAGCGATATGTCAGTAAATTAATTAATAGATTTGAACTATACTTAGTATGAAATAAATGTATTTTAAACATCACTTTTTTACCAGGGTGGATATTCAACAAGACAAAACATGAAGGACGGGACTTGGGAAGTCACTGGATTATGTACTAATGGAACACGTATTAAAAAAATGAAATGGTCCAATTTTAATTTCATGTTCACTCACAGATTTATGTATTTTCATTCCTGATGACCTAACTAGAGGCAGACGAAATGAATGTGATGTGACAACATCTGTGATGCCTATGTGTAATTGAGTACGTTTTACTGCAGCTGTGAAAAATCTCACTTACCTTCGCCTCGTGTTTCACCAACACCTCGATGATGTCATTGTGGGACTTCTCAGCGGCAAGATGCAGAGGTGTGAGGAAGCTGTGTGAAAGATAGAGATCCAGAAGTCATTACTGCACATGATACAAATTCATGTGTTAAATAAATCCTTTGAACATCGTTACTGACTGACTCACTCTTTATTCTTCTCATTGACGTTGGCGCCTTTCCGGAGCAGCAATTCACAGATTTGTTTCCTCTTGGGATAGGGCGACGTGGAGACACAATGCTATCAAAGACAATCACAGAAGTCTCTTTTATTCACTTCCTATTCAAGTCCAATAAAACCATAACCAAAAATTATCTTTGGATGCTCTGTGTTCAGTTGTAGTATTCACAGGTGTGCAGATATAAAAAAATGTTAACGCCTTGAAATGTGGCTCATCAAATAGGATTGTAGAGCTGGAAATATGCTTTTTACAGTTAAAGGGGTCATATGATGCGATTTCAATTTTTCCTTTCTCTTTGAAGTGATACAAGCTCTTGGTGCATAAAGAAGGTCTGTAAAGTTGCAAAGACTAAAGTCTCAAATCCAAAGAGATATTCTTTATAAAAGTTAAGAGTCAACCACGCCTACCTAAAACGGCTCGTTCTAACACGCCCCCACATGTCTACGTCACAATGTGGGAAGATTTGCATAACGCCGCCCAAATGTTCACGCAAAAAAGAAGGCATAACTTTAATTCTTGCTGTTGCCTTCGCTGCCATGTTGTGGAGACGCTGTGTGTTTCGCTGTGAAAGCGAAGCTACTTTGTTTGGGCTTTTTCAGAACGATGAGCTTTGTAAAAATCGACGCGTTTCAGAAAGGCGGGGCATAGAGGAGAAACAATAAAGTACATTATATGGAAAATAATGTGTTTTTTTAACCTTAAACCGCATAAAGACATTGCATTACACCAAATACACAAAATAATGTTCTTTTTAGCAGCGTCATATGACCCCTTTAATGTTTTGAGCCTTTAAATCAGTGGTTCCCAACCTCGCGTGTCGCTAAAGGGGTCTCCAAGCTCACAAAAACAAATAGGGATGAAACTGTTACAGTATGACAATAAACCAAGATGACAGTTCAGATGGTTTTAATATTCTGAATTATCATTAAAACCGTATTTGATTACCTAGATTTGAAAAACTCGCGTAAACACTGTCGAACATTAAGCAAGCGCACCATTCAGTGTTGGTTTCGTTTTGTGTGAAAATATGGTGGAAGGCAGTGAAAGGTTTTAAGGAAGCAAATTACAATAATTAAAATATGAATTAATTATATGAATGTCTCTCTGAAGGTAACCGACTGTCTTGAGAAAAGTTTCGATGGTATTTTCTTTGCAACTTTCCTCCATATAAGCGCAGCGCTGCTTTGTTTACAGTGGTTACCGGGGAACAGCTCTATTTCTTCTCTTCCATAAGCGCCACCTGCTGTCAGACAGTGGATTTACAATTTCATTCAGCCTGATGCAAATGAATGCACAGTTGTACATTTTAACATATTGATGAAAAATATGCTAATGTACATTTAAAAAATCGAAATAATTTGGATAACAAGGTATCTATAATTATTAACAGAACAGCTAAAATAACTATAATTATTATTCATCATTTTGACTCATATCTCTTTACTTAAAAATGGTTTTAAGTCTGAAATTTGAGATTTATCATTTAAAAACTTTTTTGTCAAAACTTTTTTTTATTTTAACATGTAATACATGTTATTAGATAGCATGTTTTATTGTAGTAAACCAACCAACATTTTTTGTTAATTTAAAATCTGGCCATCGTTGTTGATGTCATTATTTGAATGTTTGTGTTGTTGCATTTATTAAAAACATAACAGCTGTTTTTGTAATGGGGGTCGTTAAAAATTTAGATTATTAAAATAGGGGTCCTCTCGAAAAAGGGTTGGGAACTACTGCTTTAAATATAATTATATAAATAAGAAAATATTTTTGTTGAATTTCCAGAAAAAATGTACCGGTCAAAAGTTTAAGGTCAGTGTGATTTTTTTATTTTTTATTTATTTTAATTTTTTTTATCTTTTATTCAGAAGAAAGACATTAAGTTGATCAAAATTGAGAGTAAACACTTTTATAATAATACTAAAAAAAAACAAATTTTAAACAAATGCTGTTCTTTTAAAAGGTATCACGGTTTCTACAAAAATATTAAGCTGCACAACTGTTTTCAGCATTAATAATAATATGAAGAAATGTTTCTTGAGCAGCAAATCAGCATATTAGAGTGATTTCTGAAGGATCATGTGACACTGAAGACTGGAGCAATGATGCTGAAAATTCAGCTTTGATCACAGGAATAAATTACATTTTAAAATATATTAAAAAACAGAAAACGCTTATTTTAAATTGTAATAATATTTCACAATATTACTGTTTAAATAAATAAATGCAAACTTAGTGAGCATAAGAGACTTCTAATAATTATTCATTATATGTAGCGTATTTATTAAATAATTATGTTTTTTATTAAATAATAAAAATAAAACATAATAGAAAAGAGAAAGCAGTCCTTACTAGAGCTGTTTCTTGGGTTAGAGGGTGTTTGAAGTTGATGGTCTCAAGGGAGAGGTGTTTTTTAAAGCGGGCCATGTCCGCCTCACTTGCCGCCTGCAGCAAAGCATGACCTCTGAACTCATCTGCAACAAAGAGCGGCACCCCGTCAGTCAATGACGAGCCAGACAAAATGAGAGCTGGTCTTTGTAGCAGTCACACGCTTACACGCCAGGTGTTCTTTCAGCAGGGCGGTTGGGGCCAGATCGATGGCGCTCTTGTTGTGGCAGTTGAGGAAGGTGGGGTCGGCGCCGTAGCTGAGCAGGAGCGAACAGACCTCCACTCTGTTTTTTGAGACTGCCTCGTGTAAAGGTGTGAACTGCCACAGGTCCATAGCGTTGACACAAGCACCATGCTGTGTAAAAATTAACAGATGGAGTGGAGTTATCACAAATTCAGAACAAGACAGCAGACAAGAAAGAAAAGTGTGAATAACATAAAATGGACCTACCTTTACAAGCAACTCAGCTACCTCATAGTGACCGTATGAATAGGCGTTATGAAGAGGCACAAGATCACTGTTAACACAAGACCAAATTTAATACACAGGTTTTGTGAGTACAATAATGAAGAAAGATTTTTGGCTTTTGACTACACTGCCTTTATATGAATGTTTGGGTTCAAAGTTAAGTAAATAACTTTGAGTCAAGGGGATAATACACATGGTTTTGAAAGTATAGCCAGAATTATACATGTTAACATGAGACTAGTATAATCAAATTGAATACTAACCTCATCTGTACAAAGTTACATCAATTTTTTATTTATGCACTGATATTAAAGGAATAGTTCTCCCAAAAATGACCATTTGCTGAAAATGTACTCACACTCAGGCCATTCAAGATGTAGGTGCGTTTGTTTCTTCATTAGAACAGATTTGGAGAAATTTGGCATTACATCACTTGCTCACAAATGGATCTCTGCAGTGAATGGGTGCCGTCAGAATGAGAGTCCAAACAGCTGATAAAAACAACAATAATCCACACCACTCCAGTCCATGAGTTAACATCTTGTGAAGTGAAAAGCTGTGTGTTTGTAAGAAACAAAAAATGGCGGCTTCCGGATAAAATACTGTACGCATGAAGTTAAAAATATTTTAATGTTGGACTTGTTTCTTATGAAGTTTTTCACTTCTTAAGACGTTAATCGATGGACTGGATTCGTGTAAATTGCTTGCGGATTATGGTGATGTATTTATCAGCTAATTCTGACGGCACCCATTCACTGCAGAGGATCCACTGGTGAGCAAGTGATGGAATGCTACATTTCTCCAAATCTGTTCAGATGAAGAAACAAACTCATCTACGTCTTGGCTGGCCTGAGGGTGAATACATTTTCAGCAAATTTCCATTTTTGGGTGAAATACGAACATGGCCAGTATTATTATTATTATTATGTTTAAATTAATTAATTATGAAACACTAAAAACTAAAAATCAATCATATTAAATCGCTACAAGCAACAACATTATAATGTACTGCATGAAAAATAAAAATGGGCTGCAACTTTTTGATAACCACTTTTTGGGAACCACTGACAATCAATTAATCTGTCTGTATATTTATTCCATTAATAATTTAATCAGATTAAAAATCTGAAAATGATTACTCAAAAAATTATAATTTTAATTACAAATTGATTTATTTTTAATCCAATATTCACCAATACTGATAACATTTTAAAAATGATCTAAGCAGCTGATAAAGCATTATGGTACTGATGCATCTGTAGTAAGGTTGTTAAACCCGCAGCATTGCACAATACACGAACAAGCATTCAAAAAAGACTGAAAATGCAAGTTTTATTTGATTTTTTACAAACTGCATTTCTGTGCTAAGTGAAAGAATAGAGCTTAACTTTTATGGCACTTCAAGTCACACTGGAGACACGCATCGTACCCTTTGTCTTTAGCGTGCACGTCAGCTCCATGCTGCAACAACAGCTGCACTGTCTTCACACGATTATAACCCGCGGCCAGATGCAGAGGCGTGGACTGAAACCAACAAACAATCCATTCACAAACACATATGCAAACTATTTATTCAAACCTGGAAGGATTACACATGAAATGCCTGGCTACATTATGTGTCTTATGTGAGTGGCTCAGCAACGTTGAGAACATTTGAATATGGTTATACATTAACAATCACACTGTCAAACAGATATGGAGATAACATTAGCATAGAGAATTCAATAACTCACCTTCCTTCCATCATTAGCGTGACAGTTCACATTTAATGGTGTGAGGAGGCTCATCAGTTTTTCTTCATTTCCACTTCTGTATAAAAGCATTGAGCACCAAGTCAATTAAAGGAACAATGCGAGTCACGACAGCAATTTAGTTCAGCAATATTCATCTCTCCTCAGGTCTCCTGAACAATTTTGAGCTTAAATTATTATTACCGTGCACTCTCGAGGAGTTCATCCTTTCTATAGTCACCTAGATTTAAGAAAGAATGAAGTATATTAACATAAATGGAAATCTCATTTGAGCCTAAATGAAAGCGAAGTCACCAGTAAATTGCCAGTTACTAGCCTTATAAACAAATAGAGCATAGGAAATGGGAATTATGGGAATCAAAATCAAGTGTTTCAAAAAGAAGTGTTTTATTTTGATCTGATTATTTATTTGATTATTTAAATAATCAGAGGAAAATGTGACCCTGGACCACAAAACCAGTCATAAGGGTCATTTTTTTAAAATTAATTTTATATATTTGGCCGAGATACAACTATTTGAAAACCTGAAATCTGAGGGTGCAAAAAAATCAAAATACTGAGAAAATCGCCTTTAAAGTTTTGATATATTTGGCCGAGATACAACTATTCGAAAATCTGAAATCTGAGGGTGCAAAAAAATCAAAATACTGAGAAAATCGCCTTTAAAGTTGTCCAAATGAAGTTCTTAGCAATGCATATTACTAATCAAAAATGAAGTTTTAATATATTTACAGTAGGAAATTTACAAAATATCGATATATTTACAGTAGGACATTTACAAAATATCTTTATGGAACATGATCTTTACTTAATGTCCTAATGATTTTTGGCATAAAAGAAAAATCTATAATTTGACCCATACAATGTATTTTTGGCTATTGCTACAAATATACCCCAGCGACTTAAGACTGCTTTTGTGGTCCAGGGTCACAAATAATCCCAAAATGATTAAATAAAAAATATACCTTTTAATTAAGATTTTAATTAATTGAATCCATTATTTATCCACATCCTGCCCAATGTTGTCCTCCAAACAATGTGGAATTTGAAGGTAATGAAAAAATATATTGAACATATCTATGTAGGCTATGCTATAAATTATGTGTAAAAATGGTTAATATAACATTATAAAGCACAAAACAACTGATTACTTACTATTTTTAAGACAGATGTTAAAGCTAAATAAAAAGATAATAAAAGTACAAAAGTACAGACTAAAAAATGACTGGTACAAGGCAGGATGAACACACATTCACTCATTTGAACATAGTAATTATATCACAATAGTCACTTTACTGTTACTGCTCTATAAAAACACCACTGCATCTAATTTTAACATTTTACACATCAATTACTAACAACAAATATAGAATTTCTAGAAACATTCTAGAAAAATGTAGTATTGTAGTGTGCTTGATCACTGAAGTCAGTGAACTTTGACAGAGAGTCGCTCGCTGTCAGGACAAGCTCTAATGCACATTGGAAATGATCTTGTGATTTTTGAAAATTTTACAGATAAGGATACAGGCATGAAATGTAAATTTTAGGCTGAGGAAAACACCTCTCAATCTGGCAAGCTGCGTTAAACTATATGCTATTCAGTTTGAAGCACTTAATACGACACATTCTCATGTTAAGGACAACTTGGGTCGCGTATTTTTCCTGCATCAGCTCACTTTGTGATCTCCACCATATTTCTGATGCTTATTGTACATAGAAATGTGTTATTCACTACTCTAATGTGATATAACCGGTGGATATTTTTTGTGCACAGTATGCAGACATGAGCACTTTTACACTATACTCTTTTTTACACGTCAAGTATTTCTAACGAGTTGGTCCAAAAGACTTACAAATAGGTTTGGTGAGTCTTTTGGAGCAATTTGTTAAAAATAATCCATTCAAAGGACTAATTTCTTCATGAATCGCACCACACTGTCCGCACTGCATGTGTGTGCAACTCATGATGAAAATGAAGCACATTTTTGTTCATTTACTGTCCTTCTATCCTTTCACAACAGTCTTCTCTTTCTTTATCTTCAATTGGACCGCAGACTAGTTCTGGATAAGAACTGGATCCTGATTCCCAACTCTACCAGAAAAGCAAGCGTGTACCCAAGTCTGAGATTTGAGAACTCACTCACCGGTCAGTACAGCTTTGGTGGAGGGCTCAGCCAGGTCAAGCGCTGTCCTTCCATCAGTGTTTCGGATCGTTGGCTCAGCACCATGTTGCAGTAAAACTACAAATGACAAACATGTTTTAAACAGCTGCATTCAACATTCAACATGCAAATGACATTTTTTTCATCAAAACAAGCTGAATGTATTCTGTAAACTTTTATCACTAGGAGGCTTTACCAATACAGACGTCGATCTTGCCCTTGATGGCAGCCTCGTGCAGCGGGGTGTAATTCCAGTTGTCTCTGGAGTTGGCATCGGCCCCGTGTTGCAGGAGCAGGTTGACGACTTCAGCGTGACCAAATGAGCAGGCGTTGTGGAGCGAGATGAGGCCACCATCATCACGAGCGTGCACGTTTGCTCCGTGCTGAAGGAGGTAGTCCACCACATCTCTACGGCCAAAACCTGCCACAGAAGAGTGGGCCGCCCGTCACACATAGTGGTCGACCGATATATTGCCAAGGCCGATATATCGGCCGATATTTGGCATTTTTCAAATATCGGCATCGGCCGATAAGTTTTTCTGTTTGGCCGATGCGTTCGAGGTTTATTTTGACGGCGCGCGCCGGACTTTTATTTTGATGGCACTGAGAACGGCAGCGCCTGAACACACAGTGCTCACATTCTCCCTCTTGTTCGCCGTCGTCGTTAATAGTTCTGTCTAAATAATCCGATAGAACTGTTAAACAAAGGAATTAAAATGTATACAAAAAAGTATTATAACGATTGCTTTTATATTATTAGCAAACATTATAATACCATATTTCCCAGAAAACAACACAAACACAAACTTCCCAGAATACTGAGTGCTCTGTTGGTTACAGTTTACTTCCTTTTTAATTATATTTTTATTAAATATTTATTTATTTGTGAAAAATACTTTGTCATATAAAGTATATGTATGTTTATTTGACAAAATAATTTTTTCATCCATTTTCAAATGATTTCAAATTTCTTAAATATTAATTAAAATAAATAAAATGACATCGGCCATTGGCCACCCTGCTTTCCAAGATATCGGCATCGGCTGTCAAAAAACCAATATCGGTCGACCACTGCTTCCATTAGGCACAAGTTCAACATTACACTGTGATACTGGGATTTTTAGAGAACTTCAATATCAATCAAAAAATATCAATGAAACACCAATAAACAATTATTTGTCAATGAAAACAACATAGTCGTGTTTATAACATGCCCAATGGAGTAATTACTATTACAGTTATTATCATTATGGGATGTAAGACTTATTTTCATGACAGGTGTCTCAACATTTTTTCTTTATAATCAATAGTCCATTTTTCATGTTCACATTATAATGTTACTGGAAACATAACATGTCCATCCTTTTTTATAATTGTATTTTTATTTTATTAATTAATTTGCAAAATTAGTCATTTAAATATGCATTAATTTAAGCCTTTGCAAGATTTCACTATACTTAAGCTAAAAAGTTATTTGTAAACTATATATAAACCATATTAGTTTTTTTAGTTTGGTGTCTATGCTGAATTTCACATATAAATATTTGATTTCAAGTGTATCAGAAAGCTATTACTAACGCATAGAAGCACATAGTGTTCCCAGCAGCCTCCTTAATTATATATTTACAGTAATGAAATTACACTAGCAATTAATTCATCTCAAAAACCATATATACGATCACAATTAACCTAAGCTTTTTTCTTTTGTAACTGATTAATTATTAATGATATGCAAATACAACTGTATTTGGGATAAATTATACAATGCCAGTGATACTGATGTTAATATAGATAACATCCATTCAAAGGACAGAATAGAAAATAATAGAAAAATAGAATGTAAGAAAATGTTTGAATAAATTAGAATCTTGGTTTAGAAAACAAAACGAATAGAACGGAATAGGAAGGAGAGTGGGACTCACCCGCAGCGAAGTGCAGCGGGGTAGATTTCCTCCCTGCGGTGTCCCTGCTGTTCACATTCACCGGGCACACGAGCTTCTTCACCCGCTCCAGGTCTCCGCTCCTGCAGGCCTCGAACAGCTCCCTGGGTTCGGCGGACCCGGAGCTCTCCATGACCCCCGAGAAGCGCCGGACCGACATGGACAAGCTATAGGCGGACAGTGGGAAATGCGGAATACACACTATCCCAAAGGCTTGACATGAAGGCCGAAATAAGGAGCAGATCTCCACAGTTAAAGCCTTTCAATAACAGCCACTGAAGAGAAGAAATGATTCGGCTCGAGTGTCTTTGGCTGTTCCTATACAGAGCTGTCAGTCCAGCTGTGTCTCAAAACCACAGAAATGAAAACAACGGATAGATTATCGATTTCGCCTGAACGAGGGTTTCGGAATGGGCGGGGCTTTGACAGCCCCACTTTTTTTTTAGAATTATTTTTAAACATAAGGATTTTCAAGTTTTAATTAAAGAATTATAAGCCATAAAATGTATAATATATGTATGTGTGTAAGGTTATACATACACATATATGTAGTTGTTTTTTTGGTGTTTGGCTTAGTGTTATGTTATTATACTCTTATACCTTTTGTTTTTTAATGTTTTGAATTGTTTTTAGCTTTATTTTTTGTTTTTCATTTAAATGTTAAGTTTTGAAATTTTGTTGTATGCATTTGTCATTTTCATTTAATTTCTTTATTTTTAAAATGTGTATAAGTAGTATTTATAAAGTTTTAGCTTTTAGTTTTGGATCTGTTTTTAGTTGTTTTAATACTACAATTGATTGCTTCTGTTGTCCTCATTTGTAAGTCGCTTTGGATAAAAGCGTCTGCTAAATGACTAAATAAAAAAATAAAATAAACCAACCAACTACGACGTGAATCACAAACTTATAAACTTTGATTTTAAGCAAAAAATAAATAAAAAATCGGGGAAAACGGCTGGTGTAATTTGTTTCCATTCTTTGATTGGTGGAGGTTTTTGCAGAATCATTGGTAATGTAGTTTTCGCTCATAAGCACGATTATTTAAAACTAAATATTGAATAATTGAAATAAAATCAATTACCCTATGGCGAAAACGTATGGAATTTTAACATTCGAAACCTGACTGTTGCTCTATATTCTGCTAGTTTAACAGTGTATTTGTGTATATAACGTTTGAACAATGCCAGTTAAAATTTCATTGTGTTATTATTCAGATCTAAAATAGATGTCCATATTGTTGCTGAAGGAAACGGCGTTGTCACATGGTAAGTGTTACTTTTCTCAGCGTTGGTCAAGACTGACCAATGACTGTGTCTGTGATTACAGTCTTTGGCTAAAGCGTTTGATTGAATATTTTTATTAAGATTATGTAAACGAATGTCAATTTCTATCAAGTAATTAATGCATTTAAACATAGATTTAATCAATTACGCATGTAAGCGCATAAACATATGTAGCAACACAAACAACTTTCAGAGATTTTAATACAACTCATCTGTGTTTTGGTTGTCTGAGCTGCCATGCGCCCCCTAGAGGAACGAATATCACTATGACGTGTGAGTATGATTCCCAAAAATAATGTCTAGGAAGGCAGCTCGCTTGGTTGGAGACACAGCATAGGTCTCTAGTTACGCAATAATAGAACTATACTATAGATATCAGTGAACTCCTCGTGTGTAGCACAAATATAGAACACGGAAAGGCTATACTAAAATATATGATATACGTTCAATATTTTTTACCATTATTAATGATATCGACGCGAATTTAATGCCCTACCTGGTCCTGCACTGAACACCGAATTCACTTCAGTTTCAAAAACACTGACAAAATATAAGAACTCGGTGCTGCCATCTGCAGTGCAGTACTTGTTTTGTTTCGCTTCCATAAAATTTAAAGGCAGAGTAATCGATTTCTGGTAGCCAATGTTTTAGACTGGTTCGGGTAGGTACCGCTGCGGAGTAGCCCTGTACTTGCGTGATTCGCCATAGACATAAACAGAGAGAAGTAGCTCCGGCTACAATGTTCTTCCCGCAAGACGCACGCAGTTCTGTTTAATAACCACTAGAGCGCCAAAAGTTACGGACTGCAGCTTTAAATGCTCAACGGCAGCTTTGCAAACGAAGTAACAATCCATTAAAAAATATATATATATTTTTTGGAATTTTTAACCACACAATAAAACATTTAAATATTTTCCTTCAATTTATGTGAGTACATCATAAAAAGAATATTACGTAATACGCTTTATACAAAACATCATCGTCTTTATTTAATGTTTCATACCATAAACTTTTATAAGAACATTTCATATTATTTAATAAAAAGCATTAAAAAATCTTATCTCATCAAATGTCATATAGTCTTTTCCATAAAAAATAACCATGAAAATCAACATTCAAAATGGGGGAGGTGGAGGAGGAGGTGGTGGAATAAATTTTCCTCCAGTATTAGGAGGAGGTGGCGGTGGCACCATGGAGGCATTTTGTGGAGGTGGAGGTGGGGGTG
>NW_015633224.1:278789-286765 GCF_001515625.1 Sinocyclocheilus rhinocerous
GGGGTGGGGGCAGTGATGACCCACTGTAAGAGCCAGGAGGAGGAGGAGGTGGAGGAGGAGCATCCGTCTTGCCCTGAATGTGAGGTGGAGGAGGTGGGACAGGGACATTGCCTGGACGAGGTGGAGGAGGAGGTGGAATAGCCATGTTACCAGCAGGAGGTGGAGGAGGAGGTGGGGGTGGAGGGTTTGCTGAAGTTAATGAGGTATTTTGGACAGGTGGAGGTGGTGGAGGGGGAACCAAAGAATCTCCATACACAAAACTAGGTGGAGGAGGAGAGGGAGGAGGAGGTGGGGGTGGAGCGTCTCCCATCTCATCATCTGGGAGAGGTGGAGGAGGCAGCATGGACAGGTCGGGATAGGCTGGTAGAGACGGGGAACGGTCAGACATGAGTGAAGGAGGCGGTGAGGCTGGAGAGAGGTCAGGTGGAGCAGAGGCGCTAGAACCCACCCAGTCAGGCACTGATGGAGGAGGAACTGCGATACCCAAAAAAGACCTGAAAGCACAGCAACAACAAGTGGGTTAATCAAAAACATTTTTAACTACATCTATCTGAATATAAACAGCAAAAGCCTTTTTATTACAAACCAGTTGAAGGTGCTGGTCTCCTGTGTGCCAAGCTGTACAGACACAGAGTCCTCATTGTCTGTTTTTGGCTCTTCCTTCGGTGTCACAACATAATAAATTCAAATAAATATATGAAATCAGTAGGGGTTTTAGGCTGAAAATACTGTATAGTGCAAATCATTTAAATTAGTAAATTAAGCTCTTATCTTATAAATATGAGTAAACTTATAACTACTGATGAAAAACAGTAAAAAGGACATTGGCAGCTAGATTTGTTTTAACTTATTTTGCTTGTGATAAATTTATGATTCTTTAAAATGGAATAAGTACATGCAAGTACACAATTCACATGTTATAAAAAATACATTTCTTAGTGTGAGATATAAATTATACTTAAAATACTTTTTAAATTATATGTATTCATAAATACTTTTTATACCAGTAAATACTATATATTTCATTTCAAATGTTTCGGATAGGTATGTTTTCTGTAATATTTCCTAACAATTTAAAATAGCTCTTTTACAAAACTTACTGATCCCAAATGTTTGAATGGTTGTATATAATATATAATACAATATTATATAAAATACAGAATGCTATGTATTTTTTAGGTCTAATGCAAACATTAGATCACATATTGTTTAATATTATTTATAAAACATACTGTATCTACTGTAATTTACTTTTAATTTAACCACAACAAGTGAAAAAACAGCAGTGTAAATAAAAAGTATTATGTATTTGCAGATATATTTGCTCACAGTTTTGCTGCCTTCCCAGTGGCTGTGGCCCAGTTTGTCCAAGCGGGTGTAGGATATGGGAACCCGTCTGTATGCACGAGACGGCTCCAGGCCACTCGCTGGGGGAACCACCTTCTGAGTCCGGGGAACTTTTGACTGTTTGGTCAGCACGCCGATCTCTTTCCGGGCTAGTTTCTCCTTGTACATGCCAACTGTCTGAATGTGAATATTGACATTAGGAGGTTATTTTACCCATTTACAACTTTGACAAAATTATAATATACAGTATGTCTATTAAAGGAATAGTTTACCAAAAATGAAAATTTGCTAAAAATGTAACAAATGTAGCAGTACATCACTTGCTCACCGATGGATTCTCTGCAGTGAATGGGTGCCGTCAGAATGAGAGTCCAAACAGCTGATAAAATCATCACAATAATCCACAAATACTCCGGTCCATCAATTATGCCCCGTTTACACTAGTGCGTTTTCGTTTTAAAACGCATAACTTTTGCTACGGTTACGCCTGTCGTTTACACTACTCTTGCGTTTTCGAGGTCGAAAACGGAGACTTTTGAAAACGCTGCAGACCCCGTTTTAACTCCGGGGTTGCGTTAACGGACCAAAATGGAGACTTTTGAAAACGCTGCAGACCCCGTTTTAACTCCGGGGTTGCGTTAACGGACCAAAATGGAGACTTTTGAAAACTATGGCTTGGCTGCCCTCATTCGCTTTGCGTATCCTTGGCGACCGTGTAAACAGTAACATCATGCTCATTGTTGTGCCCATAGACATAATAAATATTGTTGAATATGAAGCATCGTAATTAATTAACTGTAGCAGCGTCTCATCCCGCGCTCGAGGAGAATAATTGTAGACGGGTGTTATTTGCACACGCACCAGCAGGTGGCTCACGTGAGTCAACAGAACCAGGAACTATGATGAAGCAGCTCGAAATACAGCATTATGTCAAAAAACTCATTTAATTTTAAATGAAACAAATGTAATCCTGCTAGTATTCCCACTTTTTACAAAATGTAACTTTAATCCGATTACTTTTTTTTGATGCAACTGTAACGGATTACAGTTACTAGATTAAGTAACCTGATTACGTAACGCTGTTACATGTATTCCGTTACTCCCCAAGCCTATATATATATATATATCTTTAGGACTGTTTTGGTCTGTTTTTACTTGTAAACGGTGCTTGATCTGTGCATATTTCTCTCCTGATTCAAACAAGACTTTTTCACTGAAGAAAGCAATATTATGGATAGAAGACTCAAGCAAAGGAGCAAAGGTTTGAAGGTAACAATATCTTATTGATGGATTTGTTTATGACAAACACGCAGTTTTTTGCTTTACAATATGTTAATTGATGGACTGGAGTGGTGTGGATTACTTGTGGATTATTGTGATGTTTTTATCAGCTGTTTGGACTCTCATTCTGACGGCACCCATTCACTGCAGAGGATCCATTGATGAGCAAGTGATGTAATGCTACATTTCTCCAAATTTATTCTGATGAAGAAACAAACTCATCTTCATCTTGGATGGCATGTTCAGCAAATATTCCTTTTTGGGTGATCTATTCTTTTATTCAGAAGCACCAACAATTATTTAATATTTCCAGCACTGTCCTGACTTGCCATTAGTAATGACTGGCATTGTATTTCAAGAGATTCTGGTGCTTTCCGTTAAGTGATAAGCGGAGCTCACCAGAGTCAGCAAGTTGACGGAGGACTCAATCTGATTTAGCTGAACCGTCTGAGCATCTAAGATTTTCAGCACAGATGTGGCCAGATTGTTTATCTGGTATGTGACACTGGCCAGGGCCTGCGTGGTGAGAGCTTTGGACTCTTCAATGACACTTCTCGTGTCCTCCACCTAAAGTTAAAAAAAATAATCATTTTCAATATTCAAACTCTTCTATAAAGGTTTTTATGAATAACAACAGACTGAAAGAACTCTGGACTCCACAGTCCTGGCCTGTGAACTTGATCTAATCAAGTTCTAATCATTTTTATACTATTTTACCGATGTCCTTGCTACATTTCTGAGCCTTGCTCGTGTTAGGACCCTTGCTGTCTATGGAGGGTCAGAGAGCTCTCGGATTTCAGCAAAAATATCTTAATTTGTGTTTCGAAGATGGATGAAGGTCTTGCGGGTTTGGAACGACATGAGGGTGAGTAATTAATGACAGAATTTTCATTTTTGGGTGAACTATCCCTGTAAAATTACTGTTTTCTACTGTAATGTATTTTAAAATGTAATTTATTCCTCTGATCAAAGCTGAATTTTCAGCAACATTACTCCAGTCTTCAGTGTCACACGATCCTTCAGAAATCATTCTAATTTGCTGATTTGTGCTCAATAAACATTTTATTATTATTATTGAAAACAGTTGTGCTCTTTTTATAATCTTGTAGAAACAGTTTTAGGATTCTGTGATAAATAGAAAGTTCAAAAGAACAGCATTTATGTGTAATAGAATTTTTATGTAACATTATAAATGTCTGTACTGTCACTTATGACAGTGAGTTGCTGAGTATTACTGTCTTAAAAAAAGATTAACCCTTTAACTTTTAAATGATAGTGTATAAATATAATGCTGAATATACTACTGAATATTATCATTAATGATAAAGACCTACAGATGATATTATATGGATATACAAACTAACGTGCTGCATTCAGTATAACAGACCTCCAGGATACAGAGATGGATTCCTAGATAAACATGTTAAGAAAGGTTTTCATGGAGTTCTAGGAATACATACCACAGCCTTGTTTAGGCATGTAAGCCGTCAGTACAGACAGCACAAAGCTGACTGAAAAGACTGGAATAGAGTACAGCCTGAAGAAAGGTTTCAACAATCCATGTGAATAACTCATAATATAAATGGAGCTGTGAAATGAATTTCACTTTTAGTGTGATGCATGTATGACTTTTGCAAATGTAATAAAATTCAGTTATTAAATCCAGTTCAAATAGTTAAAGGAAGCAAGTATGTCATCACTAGAATACTTACAATGTTGTACTTTTTTTTTAATCAGTACCTACATACTATATATGTTTAGGCCTAATGTAAACATAGAGAACACACAATATCCAGGAAGATCTATAAAATAAGAATTTGGAAAAAATCAAACATATTACTGCAAATTAAATGTATAGAAAAACTAAAAATGGCTCACATTGAGGTATTTGCTGTATGTCATCACTAGAATACTTACAATGTTGTACTTTTTTTTTTTATCAGTACCTACATACTATATATGTTTAGGTCTAATGTAAACATAGAGAACACACAATATCCAGGAAGATCTATAAAATAAGAATTTGGAAAAAATGAAACATATTACTGCAAATTAAATGTATAGAAAAACTAAAAATGGCTCACATTGAGGTATTTGCTCTGACAGTAATCGGCCACCTTGTGCAGATTGCTGTGGTTGTCCAGAAGAGCTTTTCTTGCGGTCGGAGCCTCTTGCAGGATTTTGTCTATGCCTTCTTTACAGCTGTTGTCTCTCATTGTGCAGGTCTGCAGTATAAGCTGCTGAATGCTGCTCCTCTCCACTGACTCTGGTAAGACTCAACTAAGCAGGACTAGAGAGCGACTGCAGTGAAGATGACAGGCACAAACATGCTGGGAGAGTGGGTGTGTTTGTATAGCATTTCTCAGTGATCTTCAGTGCAGACATAGACTTCATGAATGAACAGAGTCATGTTTACAGGATATGATGAACTATCCATCTGTCTGTCTGTCTGTCTCCATATCTCTATACCTGCCTGTCTGTCTACCTGTCTATCTACACTCTAAAAAATGCTGGGTTGTTTCAACCCAACTTTGGGTCAAATATGGACTAACCCAACGTTTGGTTTAAAACTTTAATTTAAAAATTTAACCCAACAGCTGGGTTAGTCCATATTTGACCCAACATTGGGTTGAAACAACCCAGCATTTTTTAGAGTGTACTATCTGTTTGTCATCTATCGATCTTTCTGTCTGTCTATCTATACACTATCTGTCTGTCTGTCTCTCTCTCCATCCATCCAGTATCTATCTATCTATCTACACTCTTAAAAATAAAGGTGCTTCAAAAGGTTCTTCAAACGATGCCATAGAAGAACCATTTTTGGTTCCACAAATGTGCAATGTTTTGTTAAATTTACACTGCTTTTTGTGCTGTTTTTGGAGCTAGACATCCCCTGGTCACCATTTGCTTTTAGGGAAAGAAAAGTGTCAGCATTCTTTAGTAAATAATGGCAGAATTTATTTTTGGGGGAACGTCTTTAAATGGCATTTCACTATAAAATATTTCTTTCTTTCTTTCTTTATGTGAACTATTAAAAATTGTTTACAATTTTTAAAAGCCATCCCTTGAACTATCCCTTTAAAAGAGAGAGAGAAAAATATAATTAATGTCATGGTCAGGCCACAAGAGGCCAGAATACAGCTAACGAAGTACGAGTGAAACATTCAATATTTCCCTTCTTTGACAGGTTGTCACGTGCATTAAAATACATTTGTGCCTGATAATAGCTAATTTAACAATGTTCTAGTGAGTAACATCAAAGTCGGTCCAGGAAACCAAATATTAAATATTTAACCATGCTATTAAACAGTAACCCGTTACATGACCATAAAACTAGTAATTCCTCAGTAAATGGACTTTTTCCGGTGATACAACACAGAGAATTGTCTATCGGATACTTTTGAGGTTATTATATTGCTCTTAATGCTCCATCACTGTGAGCTGTGCATTTTAACGATGTCTCTGATAGGAACAGCTCTTGCCCTTATGAACTGAGGCCGGATAGATTAGCCATCATATTTTGTCCCTGTGATTGGTTTTAATGAGCAAAGTCTGTGTGCAAATGGGGTTAAATGATAATTGGTTATTATTATCGCTTATCTGCATGCCAGTTACGTTTGTACCACAAAGGCAAATACTGTCATTTTCCATGCATGCAAAGCACTTTTTATGCTGTGTAAAGAGCATATCAGCTTCCCATCTGCATATTCGCTATATACAGAAATGATATATTTCTAATGTTGGGAGAGTTCAATGAAAAAAAAGACAGCCATCCTGCAACAATATTGCCTTTGTTTGGAAAAGGCCCTTCAAGGGTGCTGCAAAACGATCCGTCTGACCTTTAAGCTTACATTTGGGAGTAAAATTTAGTTGTATAAAACAGTGCAGCAGAAACATAAATGTAACATAACATAAGCAAAGAAACTGAGTATAAACTTTTGAATTAGTCACATAGACTGTTGTTAGAGAAATTTTGTGGGTGTAGGAGTGACAAATAACGTATTTCTTACCTAAATATGATAATATTTTTTACTGATTTCACTGACTTTTTTAAATATATATCTCTGAAATATATGATTGTATTCTTGAAAACAATCTTTTATTGTATTACTGAATAAGATATTAGTTAATTATCAAAGAAAAAATAATAGCCATAATATGGACCACTGTATAAGTGATTTCCTTCTAACATTGCTGATTTCACCATTAACTGTTCACCTGAACAGTTTATGTTGTTGTATGTGGTATCTTTGTAATCCTTGACCGCCAAAACATAGGGGTAGACATCACCTTTTCTGTGTTATCACGTTTGGTTCAGGAGATATGACACAACATAGATAATTTGGTTATGGCGGAAAGTAAAATGGTTGCCATGGCTACCACAAGGTGTTTTTGCGATGGCTCCATTTCTGAAAATGTTCTGGGCCACAAACTGAAATCTTATTTTCTTATTGGCTTTTTAAACGCTGTATGTTAAATTATCTTTTGAGTTTACTGTTATTCTATTTACTGTTTTTTATATGTACAGCACTATGGTCAACTGCTGTTGTGTTTATCGGTGCTTAATAAATACAAATACCTGAGGGAAGATGTCTTTCACTATTGTATTTAATGTTGTTAAATAGAGAAACAAAATTATAAATTTTTTAAATGTCTATAACTTCTAGCGCATTATAAGAAGAGCAGGAAGAAGCCCTTTCAGTTGTGAGTGATATTTAATTTTATTTGCTGCTAGAGATTACAGTTTATAAAGTTAAATAAGGATATTTTTCTTACACAAATGCATCAGTTCACTTCAGAAAGCCTTTATTAACCCCCCGGAGCCGTATGAAATACTTTTTATGATGTATGGATACAGATTTTTGGACTTTAAAATCTTAAACCCCATTCACTGCAATTGGAAATCTTAGAAAAGCCAGGACATTTTTTAATATAACTCCAATTGTATTTGTCCGAAAGAAGAAAGTCATATACACCTAAGGCTTGAGGGTGAGTAAATTGGGGTCATTTACATTTTTTGGGTGAGCTATCCCTTTAAAGGGTCCCTGAAATGCCTTGAAACATGCAGCGTTATTCTATGTGGTGACTTAATTTCAACTGAAACAGGAAGACAGCAGGACGGGACATATCGAGCAGCCACGCCCCCTTTTAACAATAGCCAATAGCGTTTTGTTTATATCTGTTTGGGCCAGAGCCGTTGAGCTCGGTAAAGCCGCATTTGACAGCCACAGTCTAATAGATTACCCCCTAGATTCAATATGAAACTCTTACAAAAACAAAATAGTGATCATAATCATGCTGAGGCTGTGTAGTTTTACAAGTGATTAATATGCATATATTAAACTCGT
>NW_015633224.1:286941-290105 GCF_001515625.1 Sinocyclocheilus rhinocerous
TCTGTCTGTCTGTTTAAAGGATTAGTTCTCTCTACATGAATATTATGTGCAATGTTTTGTTAAATTTACACTGCTTTTTGTGCTGTTTTTGGAGCTAGACATCCCCTGGTCACCATTTGCTTTTAGGGAAAGAAAAGTGTCAGCATTCTTTAGTAAATAATGGCAGAATTTATTTTTGGGGGAACGTCTTTAAATGGCATTTCACTATAAAATATTTCTTTCTTTCTTTCTTTATGTGAACTATTAAAAATTGTTTACAATTTTTAAAAGCCATCCCTTGAACTATCCCTTTAAAAGAGAGAGAGAAAAATATAATTAATGTCATGGTCAGGCCACAAGAGGCCAGAATACAGCTAACGAAGTACGAGTGAAACATTCAATATTTCCCTTCTTTGACAGGTTGTCACGTGCATTAAAATACATTTGTGCCTGATAATAGCTAATTTAACAATGTTCTAGTGAGTAACATCAAAGTCGGTCCAGGAAACCAAATATTAAATATTTAACCATGCTATTAAACAGTAACCCGTTACATGACCATAAAACTAGTAATTCCTCAGTAAATGGACTTTTTCCGGTGATACAACACAGAGAATTGTCTATCGGATACTTTTGAGGTTATTATATTGCTCTTAATGCTCCATCACTGTGAGCTGTGCATTTTAACGATGTCTCTGATAGGAACAGCTCTTGCCCTTATGAACTGAGGCCGGATAGATTAGCCATCATATTTTGTCCCTGTGATTGGTTTTAATGAGCAAAGTCTGTGTGCAAATGGGGTTAAATGATAATTGGTTATTATTATCGCTTATCTGCATGCCAGTTACGTTTGTACCACAAAGGCAAATACTGTCATTTTCCATGCATGCAAAGCACTTTTTATGCTGTGTAAAGAGCATATCAGCTTCCCATCTGCATATTCGCTATATACAGAAATGATATATTTCTAATGTTGGGAGAGTTCAATGAAAAAAAAGACAGCCATCCTGCAACAATATTGCCTTTGTTTGGAAAAGGCCCTTCAAGGGTGCTGCAAAACGATCCGTCTGACCTTTAAGCTTACATTTGGGAGTAAAATTTAGTTGTATAAAACAGTGCAGCAGAAACATAAATGTAACATAACATAAGCAAAGAAACTGAGTATAAACTTTTGAATTAGTCACATAGACTGTTGTTAGAGAAATTTTGTGGGTGTAGGAGTGACAAATAACGTATTTCTTACCTAAATATGATAATATTTTTTACTGATTTCACTGACTTTTTTAAATATATATCTCTGAAATATATGATTGTATTCTTGAAAACAATCTTTTATTGTATTACTGAATAAGATATTAGTTAATTATCAAAGAAAAAATAATAGCCATAATATGGACCACTGTATAAGTGATTTCCTTCTAACATTGCTGATTTCACCATTAACTGTTCACCTGAACAGTTTATGTTGTTGTATGTGGTATCTTTGTAATCCTTGACCGCCAAAACATAGGGGTAGACATCACCTTTTCTGTGTTATCACGTTTGGTTCAGGAGATATGACACAACATAGATAATTTGGTTATGGCGGAAAGTAAAATGGTTGCCATGGCTACCACAAGGTGTTTTTGCGATGGCTCCATTTCTGAAAATGTTCTGGGCCACAAACTGAAATCTTATTTTCTTATTGGCTTTTTAAACGCTGTATGTTAAATTATCTTTTGAGTTTACTGATGTTAATCTTTTTATTGGTTTTTAATTTATTTGTACAGCACTATGGTCAACTGCTGTTGTGTTTATCGGTGCTTAATAAATACAAATACCTGAGGGAAGATGTCTTTCACTATTGTAAGTTAATGTTGTTAAATAGAGAAACAAAATTATACATTTTTAAAATGTCTATAACTTCTAGCGCATTAAAAGAAGAGCAGGAAGAAGCCCTTTTAGTGGTGAGTGATGTTTAATTTTATTTGCTGGGCTGTTGCTGATTTGTAAGATTATTACTCGATAATATTGTAAAAATTTTTGCCTCCTATGGGATTATGACGTGCGCATCAGGGGTGATTCTAGGATTTTCATTTTAGGGGGGCTCAGCCCCCAATGAGAGTATAATAATAAAAAATAAAAATAAATTAATTAATAAATAACATTTTAAAATTTTTTGACGAATTGAGTAGGGTGGTATACTAAACTTATTGCAGTATTCCACTGTATTGCATAGATGGGTATAATAGCATTTGAGTAATGAATAAGCCAAATACAAGTCTTCCTAATCTCTCTCTCACACACACACACGCACGCACGCACGCACACACACACACACCTGTTTACTCTACAAAGCTTTCTTTAGCTCAAGCATACGCTCAAGTACTGTACTGTCACTGTCTTTAATCAGTTTTGTGCATTACTGTAAGGTTAATGCAACATGCACTGTAATAAGTTTAATATTGAAAGTTACATTTTCAAATGAAAATAGCAACATGATCGTTTTATAAAGGTTTTAAAAGTGTTTAATATGCATATATTAAACTCGTGCATATGATCCGCTCCGTGCGATGGTTGCTGTGATTTTGCCAAGTAAGTCATGTTCCTGGATCAACATCTTTTGTTTATCCTGGATCAACACTACTGTCCAAAAATATAGACTAAACCCAATCCCTACCCCTAAAAGCAGCGTTAAAAAAAGTATGCTTTTATAAAAGGAGTTTTATAAAGTATGCGTTCATATGTGTTAAGGGCTAGATTTTCGCTGGAGGAAACAGCTGTGGTGTGATAAGGGGTATACGCAGCGAAAACTTTACAGTATGGAAAACCAATTGCTCCCCCGTGACATTTTGTAAACTGCATTTATGACAAAGAACTGCACAGATACAGATATTATAACAATCTATCGATAAACACATGCCTTGTGTCCTCTGTTTCTGTTTGAGTCCGCTCGCGCTGCGCTGCCGCGGGTCTGCGGATTGAAGAGCGCGCTGAAAGACGGGGAGGAGACTAAGTCTGCTGACGTTTCCATATAAAATTTAAAGGGGACTGACTCTGAGGCGATCACGAATTTGTGTACAGTTTTTGGAGCTAATCGCTATAGCCCCACTAAAAATTGCCTAGCGACGCCCATGCTTCTTACGTCCATTTCGGAGAACCAGGACAAATATTTCAATCGATCGCTCAGGCATTTAAGTGGCACC
>NW_015633224.1:290352-301731 GCF_001515625.1 Sinocyclocheilus rhinocerous
GTTCATATGTGTTAAGGGCTAGATTTTCGCTGGAGGAAACAGCTGTGGTGTGATAAGGGGTATACGCAGCGAAAACTTTACAGTATGGAAAACCAATTGCTCCCCCGTGACATTTTGTAAACTGCATTTATGACAAAGAACTGCACAGATACAGATATTATAACAATCTATCGATAAACACACATCTTGTCCTCTGTTTCTCGCTCTGCGTCGCTGCGGTCTGCGGATTGAAGAACGTGCTGAAAGACGGGGAGGAGCCGAAGTCTGCCGCCGTTTGCATATGAAATTTAAAGGGAACTGAGGTGATCAAGAATTTGTGTACAGTTTATGGAGCTAATCGCAAAATTTTTAGGGGGGCTGAGTAGAAATTTAGGGGGGCTTTAGCCACATTGAGGAAGATTTGTAAGTTTTTGCACACATTACTGGTGCGCATTGAGATCAACACTACTGTCCAAAAATATAGACTAAACCCAATCCCTACCCCTAAACCTAACCCTACCCATAATTTATTCCTAAAATCAGTGTGAAATGATAGCTGATTAACAAGGGTGTAGAAGCACCTAATCCTGATTGTAAGCCTAAAACGGACATTTCCTGAAAAGGTATCCCTCAATTCTGATTGGTTAATTGGAATGCTGTTCATGTAACAAGTATGTTGATCCAGGAACATGTTGTACTTGGTGAAATCACAGTCACCCTGTGCGATCGCGTCTCTGGACCGGAGCCAAAGTCCAGAGCAGACTGTGCGCGCTGCTGCGGTTAGCATGACACAACGCGAAATCAGACCTCATTTGCCCCAATCAAAACCATATTTACACTGTCTGAATAGTTCTCTATCGCCTACATTGTGCACTATGTGCCATTCACTGTACAGGAATTACTACACTGTGAACAAGTGACCGATTTCAGCCGCAGCTTCAGCGTCTATTTATAGTGTAGGGGGCGGGTGCTTCGGATTCTAGAGAGCATTTGATTGGTCAGAAGATTTGATGAGAAGCTGAGGTACGAGGTGACGTCAAAAAAATCGTTGACCCATTTTGGCGGAAGTGACGAACTGCAAGCTTTGAATGCTTATATCTTCTAAATGCGAATTTTGTCACTGTTTTGGAGCACACTGCCTTATAGATAACCTTAAGACTAACATATTGATACTAACACCCAAAAAACTTTCATTATGATTTCATGGGGACTTTAAGTTGAGAGGAAATGAAAAACAAATGTATCATTAGCAACCTTCACGTACAGGTCAAAGGTCAGGTTGATAGGTCACAAGAGAATTCAGAGGGGGGCTTTAGCCACATTGAGGAAGATTTGTAAGTTTTTGCACACATTAATGGTGCGCATTGAGTTTGTTTTTATTTCACGAGTATATCGTGCGCATCTTTATACAGTGTTTGATCACATTTTTGATTATGATTGGCGTGTAACTGGAAGGGGGGCCCCCAAAGCTGCGTTAGCCCAGGGCCCCGCAAAGGCTTAATGCGGCACTGCGGATATATACACTCACACACTGACACAGGAGGAGGAGATATTATTCTATGAGATCTGTGCTCTAATGGATTTTCTACACATAAAGACATTTGATTGGTCAGAAGATTTGATGAGAAGCTGAGGTACGAGGTGACGTCAAAAAAATCGTTGACCCATTTTGGCGGAAGTGACGAACTGCAAGCTTTGAATGCTTATATCTTCTAAATGCGAATTTTGTCACTGTTTTGGAGCACAGTTTATATATTGATACCAACACCCCAAAAACTTTAATTTTGATTTCACGGGGACTTTAAATTGGATATCACATAACTGTTGATTTCTGGCCAATCAAAGGTGTTTAAGTTAGTCAGAATCAACTCACCGCATTATCCATTGACTCAAAATTACACAGACTTTTTCCAGATGTCTCCCCATTTTGTGACAAATGTCAGACTGATGTAGCTACTCCCTTGCATAGTTATGTTTTTTGTTCTATGTTAATCTCATTCTGGACTGAAGTATTTAAAACTACCACTTCTTGTGATATTTGGAATTTCTGATAAAATCATGTCACTTAAAAAATCTCAACAACAGTTGCTGTCCTATGGACTTATTGTGGCAAATAAACTTATCCTAAGGTTTTGGAAAATGACAGAAGCCCCATCAGCTAAACTTTGGTTGGAAGAATTGATTAAGGTACTACATTTGGAAAAATAAATTGGATAACTGATAAGATTTGGTCTCCTCTTCTCCTATATCTTGATAATGCAGGCTGAGTAATCATGCGGTGTTGACCGCACCATTAGTGTGGCATGATTTAAGTCCCTATAGGGTGGGGAGGGAACTGAAATCATGTAACAATATCTATTGGATTGTTTCATTGAATACCTTAATAAGAAGATTTAAACGCAGAATCAACTCACTGCTCAAATGCTGAGTTCTGTTCAGTACCGAGTTCTGCATAAATCCTCTTATTATAAAGTAAACATGATGTAAATAAGAGAATAACTCTGCACTTTAGAGCTTCATAAATTATAACCGAATGAGACTGCGGTGAACTAAAACGAGTGACAGCTTTTCAGTGATTATAAGGGAAGCTCTCTTTGTACGCTTTCTAGGCTATAATTTAAATACATTCACTCATGGATTGATTCTCTAAATCGCAATGAATGACATGGCACCTACCAATAATCCAAGATTGCCACTGCCATTGTGTAGCGTTTACTTCAGCATGTATTTCTGCTAACTGAGTGAACGTGGAACAGGTCCGAGCTGGTGCAGTTGAGTGGAGGCAGGGACTGATTTGCATATTCATAGATCCATGTATACTAAATGAGGTACATTTAAGCTATTTTAATACATGAAGAAATGGGAAACACTTTTAAATATGTCATTTTGATTTAAAAAAATGAGTTTTAAGGGATACAATTATTGACTGCAGGGGATGAAATGGGCAGCTCAGGATAGTTAATGGTGTAGAAGTCTGCGTGTTCTTGTAGCGCCATTAGTCAATCAGCACTGTCATGATGTAATTTTCCAGTTGATTAGTCACATGGCATTTACAGCTCAGCTGATTGGCTCAAAAAGGTTCCCCAAAAATTGGTCATGGGAATATCATCTTTTAAAAAGGAGGGGTAAACATTTCCCATATCTTTTGCTGTTGCCGTCAAAGGCGTCCAATCAAACTGCAGTATTTTGGAGCAAATTCATCTGTCACTTGATAATACGGCTAATACTAACACAATATTAACCAAGTGTTTGTTCCATGTGTCAGGCTGGTAGATCACGCTTCAGCTGCTGTTTGTGCATTTACAAAATTGTCAGTTTTCCTATTCAGTCTGTCTATGTCTATGTTAGTGGATTTGCCTGAAACTAGTTAAGAACCACTGTTATAAATAGCTTTGTGTTTATGTAATGTTGATTGATGTAAATGAGAAACAGTGTTGCACATTCAAGACATTTCATTGCAATCCCCCCTCCTGGCCTAATCAGGGCTCGAAATTAACTTTTTTACTTGGTAGCACTGGTGCTCCCAACTTCAAAAAGTTAGGAGCACCAGCAAAAATTTAGGAGCACTCACCAAAAATTTAGGAGCACCATGTTCTGTTTATATCTGTATAGTTTCTCTTAGACAATAACAAGATTAAATGGAGAACAATCACTTTTGATAGAGCATACAGCTTCTCAAACTTCAACTCACGTCTCCTCTTAAGTTTTAGAAAAGATCTCTAAACAATGAGAAGACTTGCCAAGATAACCAAAATCTGCAGATATTCCAATTCACTGAAAGACCTGAGCTGCTATATAGTTTTATACTCTCACTGCATGACAAACAATTGTCTCATTTGTGGCTAGTTTTAATGTCCCCGAATAAATTTGAGGAAGTAGACACTTAACTGAGTTCAACAAGTCAAACTTTGAGCGATTAATTCATCTGGGCTGTGCCAATAAGAATTAAAGAGCATCAAGGGAGACCTTTGAAGGACAAAACACAAATAGAAGAAATCAGCCAGAGATGTTCTCCATGTTGGAGCAGGTTTTTGTGCATCAAGCCGATCAGATGAACCCGGCGTGGGTTTTCCCCGGCTCAGCGTTGTGCTAGTCAAAGCGAGCTCTTCCCTTATCTCTGCAGATTGGATGTCGTGAGCAATCACAGCTCTGACACACTTCACAGAGTTCCATTACAGCTCCAGAATTGAATTACCAGCTGAAGTGGCTGTGAGCTGGAGACTGAGCTGTGGATGCTTCTGTGACAGGGCTTCTGAGGAAAGTTCATTCATTTTTCATGCTCGGGTATCTCCAAGTCAGCCAGACGATCAACAGATTTATTGCAAGGAATTACGCTTTTCTTTATCCACAGATGCACGTACACTTGGCAGGTTTGGTTTGATTCTGACGAACTCTGGTGTGATTGCTCTGTTAGTGTAGCTCATTTGAATAAGTGTGAACGCTGCTCCGAAACTGTAGTGTGCATCTCAGTCCACTTTCTTAACAAACCCGACTGATAAATGAACGCAACACAGACCAAAGACATCTAAACGAACCAAAAACAGGATGTGATGTCACACGATGTGACTCTAAAAAGGAGAGAATGCTCAAGCATACCTGGCTCTTCTCGTAATAAGTTGCTATCCTTTCAGCAGATCTCCATGTCTGAATTCCTGTCACTCTTTTGACTCCTTTACATATTTTATACGCTTTTTGTAGGTTATAAGCTGTTTAAAATACCACCATGTACACACATACAATGAGGGCATTTAGTCCAGCACACAGCATTGTTTTTGATGTTCAGTAAGTTCACAAAATATACGTCATAAAAGCTGTTCAAATTATGTTGTGACTGAATCCTCATGCCTTTTGTTTTGATCGTTAGGTTCAGTGTTAAAAATGACAATGTGAACACTAAAGTTGGGCGTACACGATTTTTGCTGACGTACGACGTCGTACGCGATTTATTTCCCATCGGGAGGAATCGTTGATGCTCGCATGGTCGTGGCTCGCATTGATAATTTTTAAACATGTCAAAAAAGTTTGAGTTTGACAGTATATCCCTATACACTTCAGAATTCATCCGGCTGCTTCTGTCTTCTGTTACGTCATCACTGAACACCAGTAACCCAGTGCCACTGGAAGCCATGCATGCTCATGCCATCACACTGCTCAACCATGTTTCACAGATGATGTTGTATGCTTTGGATCATGAGCTGTTCCAAGGCTTCTCCATACTTCTTTCTTCCCGTCATTCTGGTACAGGTTGATCTTAATTTCAGACGTCCAAAGAATGCATTTCCAGAAGTGGTCTGGCTTTTTTTAGATGTTTTTTGGCAAGTCTAATCTGGCCTTGTTTGCACCTTGTGGTGAAAATACCCTCTGTATTTGCTCTGGTGAAGTCTTCTCTTGATACATTTTCATTTTTGGGTAAACTATTCCTTTAAAATCGCTCTGGTAGCACCACTCTGTTTTTAGTCAGACTATATAAACTAGTGCTGTCAAACGATTAATCGCAATTAATCACATCCAAAAAGCATCCTGATTTCGAAAATCTCCATAAAACCTAAAAATCAGATTAGACCTTGCCAGATTAAGAGTTTTTTTTGTTGTTGCCATTTTTCTATTCAGTATGCATTGTGTGAATGGACAGTGGGTGTGCCGTCTGAGGCTACAGTACGACTAGCACCAGGTCAGAAGTTGATATGAACTTCAGCCAATTTGAGTAAATCAGTGAACAACCACACTTTTGAGACCGAAATGACATTATATTAAGTAAACAATAAACCATTTCCACTTGCGGCAAAACACTAGAGGTAAAAACTGCAACTAATGGATATCACCATAAATACCCAGTTGATTAATCACAGTATAATAAGACAATTGCTTTGTATAACACGTTTTCTGAATTGCAATGTTTAAATATGCAATTGAGGCATTATCTAATTAAATACAAATTAATTTGCATACATTTTTAGAACAGAGATCTGAAAATTGGATAAAGCCAAGATCAAAATTCTAGTTCCATTTTGTTAAAGTATTAAAAAAAAAAAAAATTCACGATGCTTTATGACGAAAATGCTATATAAACCAGGTGAATGATAAACAAACAAACAAACCCCTCTGGAAAAACCTTCAGAATAAAGACAGGAATAAAACTGTAAAGTTTGGTTTGCTGCTAAAGTGGAGATTTCTGAAAACGGCCTTTAAAAACATGTATTGTAATTGAAATCTAGAGACACAAATAGATAAAGTGTAATACAATAAAACCTTAAATGTGAATTCAGAATGTTTTCTATCCACTAGTCTGAAAGAAGACAAGTTATGGAAGCAAAAGAGTCCAAAAAGTGAAAAAACAGTAGTTTTGCCTGTAATGCCTTGCCTTAAACGAGCGTACAAGCTGACAGAAAGGAGTGAGTGTGTATTAAGAAGGCTCGGATTTGCCGTGTGTAAAGTTGAACTTGCCAAGTGTCCTTGGCACAAGATATTTCGGACTCTCTAAAGGACCATGCTGTTTTCTTCATTTTTCACACCCCCCAAAAATGCCTAATAGGAGGTCATGCAGTGCAGATTGTTTCGGACAGTCGTTAGCTCAGTCAGCGAAGAACTCTGGACAATGTTGCTGCTAAAGTGGAGATTTCTGAAAACGGCCTTTAAAAACATGTATTGTAATTGAAATCTAGAGACACAAATAGATAAAGTGTAATACAATAAAACCTTAAATGTGAATTCAGAATGTTTTCTATCCACTAGTCTGAAAAAAGACAAGTTATGGAAGCAAAAACCAGTAGTTTTGCCTGTAATGCCTTGCCTTAAACGAGCGTACAAGCTGACAGAAAGGAGTGAGTGTGTATTAAGAAGGCTCGGATTTGCCGTGTGTAAAGTTGAACTTGCCAAGTGTCCTTGGCACAAGATATTTCGGACTCTCTAAAGGACCATGCTGTTTTCTTCATTTTTCACACCCCCCAAAAATGCCTAATAGGAGGTCATGCAGTGCAGATTGTTTCGGACAGTCGTTAGCTCAGTCAGCGAAGAACTCTGGACAATGTCATCACACCATAAGCTGCCCTAAGCCGTCCTCTCAAAAAAGAACACATCACATAAATTCCAAGAGGATGACATCGTTTGCTCAAGGATTACGGACAGATTCTCCAGTACGCTCAGCTGGATGTGTGATTACGCACCTCTCCGTTCCCAACACAAGGAGACCTGTTCTCAAAGTCACATGCAGGAATAAATTGACGGAGACCCTCTGATTGAGCAATACAATCTTCCCATTTTTCCTTGGGTTGCTCTGTGAAGTTTCCTGCACGTACTTCACTGCAAGGTCAAGTTCAGAACAATATCGTTACAGTTGAACCAAAAATGCAACACTGTTATTTTCTTTGCAATGGTATGCAATGCCACAACATCCATTCCAATGTTGAGAGACAGCTTCCTGTAGGAGGAGACGGACCACTTGTAGATACAGTATGAAAAGGAAAAATCACAACGCTCATTATAGCGGCTGTAGGAAAGGAGGTCAAGCCTTTCAAGAAAAAGAGCCATAGATGCACGTGTGAAATCTTTCTGCTGTGAAAGCTTCACTGATTTCCATAAAGTAAACTTAAGAATAACTTATATATTGTTAGTTTTGAATACAATTTTCACTCAGAAATTGCAATTAGATTAGTAAATCATACTTCAATAATCTATTGTTTACAACTCATTTTTGGCCACCAAGATGACTGCCTTGCCTTATAGGGACTTTGCTACAGTGGACCAGAGGAACAGGTTTCAGTTTGGATAAATATTAAAATACTTGACATTTTCTATTCTAAGAACAGGCTCTTCAGAGCTCTTCATGCAACATTGCAGATGTAACCATTGTAGTGCAAGAAGCTATTTAAACTGCATCTACCTGCTTCTCTTATCTACTGTATCTCTTTAAGATGAACCTCCTTAGTGAACAGAAAGCAATATTCTGCCTCTCTCCATAGAATCACTGATTGAACAGTGACTGAAGAGCTGGAGTGTGGCAGCTGTGCTATGTAACGCCTCAGTCTGCCAGATCATCTATTCCAGAACAGCAACAGTAATGCTGATGTCTTCAGAAGAGAAAGCCAGACAAAGAAACTATAACATTGGAGGAAACCCTTGTGAAAAAGTAGTACAACTATAGCATACCTTTAACTGAAGAGTACTTTTTACTGATAGTATATACTGAATGCAATGTTTTTGTAATTGCATGTTTTTTACAATTATATTGAAATGTATTAGTTAAAATTTATATTAAATGCATTTAGTTGAACTAAAAAGTGCTTTTTGACCCACTTAAGTCTTCTTTGCACTATTAAAACTAAAGGTTCTTTATTGGCATTAATAGGGCCTTTCGCACCGCTTTAGTTCCAGAACTAAATGTACAGTACTAAAGTACTGGGACGATTTTGCGCGAACTATTTCCCAGTACCATTTAAAGGGTTGCATTCGCACCGACAGTGTGTACTAAGAAGTGACGTAAGCCGGTCGACAGCGACGTCATTTGTGCGCGGCGTTCAACAACAGAAACAAAGAAAAACAACATTAACAACAGGAGGATGGAAGACGCTGTGATCGGAGCTGTGTTTTTGTTGTGTCTCGCGGGTTTCACAATAATGGACATGGAAAGTCGACGTATACGTAAAGCGATTGAAAGAACGGAAAGGAGGACTAAGAATCTCCAACGACAACTGGCAGTGCTACATTTGCTACAAGTGCCTGCACTTCAGCGTCCGTCCATCTATCGCTGTTCTCCATACCTAGGTTCCCGCGGTGCGAAAGGCCCTAATGGTTCCATGAAGAACCTTTAACATCCATGTAACCTTTCCATTCCACAAAAGATTCTTTATAGTGGAAAAAGGTTCTTTAGATTAGAAAAAAATGGTTCTTTAAAAAACTGTTCACAGAAAAGTTCTTCAGGCAACGAAAAATCATTATTCTATGGCACTGCTGCGAAAACCCTTTCATAATTATGTAAATTCTTAATCACTTCTATGGCCTTTGAAATATGGTAAAAGTGTACTGCTGAATGTACTGACAAAAATTTATGAAAAACGAAAAAATATATTTTACGGTAATTTCTACTAAAATGACAGTACGTTTTTTTTGTAGAAATGAAACTAAAATCACCCCAGACAAACAAAAAAAATATCATCCTTTACTTTCTATGGCATTCCAAATCTGTTATATGGACCAATGGACAATTTTTTTAAATGAAAATCTTCAAAATATTTTCATTTATGTTCCACAGAAGACAATTTTTAAAAGAAAAATCTTCAAAATACTTTATTTTATGTTCCAAAGAACAAAGAATGGCATACAGGTTTGGAACGGCATGATAGTAAGTAAATGATGACAGAAGTAGCATATTTTCTCTTTAATAAAAACAGACACAAATGCTGTCATACAGTAAGAAGAGCTATAAAATGAATGATCATTTGTTCTAAAAAGATAATAAATCTATGAGTTCATATCCAGACTTCTGATTGAATGTCTTTGAAACCTGAACATTTGGAGACACTGTTAAGATGTTTCCTGAAACGCATGCAAGGTCTGAGAATCTCACTGCTGTCTCAGAGAAACGACTGAGATATTAAGAAATTATTTTTCTTTCTATAAAATCCAGGTGTCCAGAAGTTGAGAGAGACTAAAATGTAGAGGGAGATCCTGGTAGAGAGGAGGAAGGGGAAAGAAGGAGGGACAGAGAGAGAGAGAGCGAAAGAGAACAACTGTGTGTATCTTTCAAGAGAGAGGGTGGGTTGGGTTAAACTGGCACTTAAAAGAGCCGACTGTGGTTGCTCTGTGCCTGATTAACAGGGGAAAGGGAGGAGGAAGAATACAGATAGGAAACAACCACAGAACAGGAGCATCCAGCAGTGAGCGTGTCAAGTCGGCTCCTCGGGGAACTTTCATTCCTGCACTTTTCCCGTTCCTCACGTCGCAGCTGTGGTCCATTATGTACCGGGCAGTGGTGCTGCTGACTCTCATCAGCACGAGCGCAGCTCTGAAACCCGAGTGGATCCCGGGGGATTATCCTATGACAGAGGCAGGGGCTGAGAGCTTCGTGAGCGACTACAACTCAACCGCCGAGGAGGTCTTCTACTTCAGCACAGAGGCCAGCTGGAACTACAACACCAACCTGACAGATCACAATTCGCAGCTGCAGGTACTGTGAACGAACGGTTTTACAGACACCCAGTAACACTGCTTGTAGTCTGACAAGCTACAACTGCACAAAACTTGATGTAACACGATCCACGATTGACTTGCACGTGGAACGGTTGAATTCAAGCAGCGTGGTTCTGCTATAAAGCCTTTTTTGCATAAAGGACTGATGAATCAGCCATTTCGACAGCTCTTTGGACAGCCTGTAATAATTTAACAGCTTACGACAAAACATCACAATTACATGTCTTCCACTGGGTTTTATGATTAACAGTAGACAGTTTGGGGACTCCTGTAAAGTTTCACTAAATTGAGCGAGCAAGAATTGTGAGATTATTGAGTAACATTCACTTGTGTTAAAGGACGTGAGTTATTTATTAAAAAAAACAAAAGAAGGTAATCCAAGAATTCCTAGAAATCCAAAAGGTAAAGGTAAATGCATAGCTTTGTACACAAAGACGAATGTCAACTCAATGAACAAACAGAGTGCTATTTATACACACACTGGAATAAGTAACGAGACACAAGTGTAACTAATCAGAAACCAGAAAAAACAACCAAGGACAGACATACTGTAGAAGCTAAGAAAACAAGAACTAAACCAAACCAGACCTGACGTACACAGATGCGTAACACCAGCAGAGGCGGACAACGTACTCAACTCCATTACTTGAGTGAAAGTACAGATACTGCTGGTCAAATATTACTCCATTACAAGTAAAAGTTGTAAAGACAGATTTTTACTCAAGTAAAAGTACAGAAGTACTTGCTTTTAAAAGTACTTAAGTACCAAAAGAAAATTTCCTTTTTTATGTCAATGCACTGTTTTATTGTCGTACATAATACTTGCAATACTTCTGAAGCAACTTAGAATACATTACACCTGCTGAATACACTGACTAACTTGTAGTATCTTTGGAATAAAGAGCTATTAGAATGTTAAACACATATGGGGAAAAAAAATGAACACCCTATACCCACCCCCACAAAAGCAGGATGGTAGTGATCTCACACAGCTCTGACAGTGTGTGCACACATCTATGTGTAGCCATTCATCCACATTTGAACAGAATGGACAGTGAAATCCTGTAAATACAGAGGGATAAGGAAGAAAAAAAATCAAACCTGCTTTAAAACCCAGCAACACAACAGTAGCTGTATAATTTTACAACAGAAACACTGCTTTAACAAAAAAGCAAAACAGCAAGACTTATTTGACATCAAAACAAAAATGTTAAA
>NW_015633224.1:301913-311848 GCF_001515625.1 Sinocyclocheilus rhinocerous
AAACTGTCTGAAAAAAAGACAGTTTTTAGAGAAGAAAGAAATCACCCACTGACTTTCAAAGCTAGTAACGACTTTCTACTTCGAGGACCTTGATAGAAATGTAGTGGAGTGAAAAGTACAATATTTGTCTTTCAAATGTAGTGAAGTTAAAGTTATAAGTTGCCAGAAAAAATAATACTCAAGTAAAGTACTGATACTCAAAAAGTGTACTTAAGTACAATACTCAAGTAAATGTACTTAGTTACTGTCCGCCTCTGAACACCAGTAAGGAAGAATTGGAAGGGAAAGGTGATGATGAGCAATGGAATCGGAAACCTGAGGCAGACCTTCTGGTGGAGACCAAGAAGGCCAGGATCAGGGTGACGTCACAGGCTCGGAGGACTGAGGTGAAGCCAGTGGGATGGAGGACAATGGTGGAGCCAAGGGAATGGAGGACCATGGTGACACCAAAGAGCAGCCTCACTAGCTGGACAGGCTTAGCTGAGGAGGAAGGTCTAGGGTCCCGGACAGAACCGGTGGAAGAGGAAGGGCTTTAGAAGTGGGCATCGAGGTGGGACTTAAATTCAATACGGACAGGTCAATATCAATGCTGTCAAGGAGAAACCATTGAGATGTTGAAATCCCATTTGGGACTTTCTTTCCTATGGGATGTCAAGTGTTGGGCATTTCATATTGCAAAAGTCCCAATCAGACGCAAGTTATGCAATCAGATCATATTTTCAATTTCCAATATTGATAAGTACGGAAGAGGATTAGGGCCAAGTAATAATAAAAAAATGAAACCATCTCGAGATTAAAGTCGTTAAATTTCGAGGAAAAAATCGTTAAATTTCAAGAAAAAAGTCGAAATAAAATGTTTAGAATAAACTTGTTAAATTTCGAGAAAAAATTTTGAAATAAAATGTTGAGAATAAACTCGTTCAATTACGAGAAAAAACTCGTAAAATTGCGAGAGAAAAAAATCATTACATTTTGAGAAAAAAGTTGAAATAAAATGTTGAGAATAAACTCATTAAATTACGAGAAAAAAGTTGTTACATTTCGAGAAAAAAAGTTGAATTAAAATGCGGAGAATGAACACACTCGTTGGACGAAGTCAAACGGCCTGCAGTGGCGTAGGTGGGAGAGTAATGCGTTTGGGAGTTGCATATGATGTGGTTGACAAGGGTTCGGGTCCATCTTTTTCCGAACTCGCTTTTCTTCCTTTTCTCATCACTTATCACATCGGAAAAGTGGAAATCACCTGCCTAACAAATGTTTAATAATAATGTATTAATTGGCTAGGTTTAGTGTTACTACAGTAAATCCATTGTAAATATTAATTTGTGGACTGGAGGAAAAGTATTCTAACTGGATTGTTGTCGCGTCAGTGGTGTTGAGAATGGCAGCGCTGTTTCCTCTGCCTTTAAACTAGCTTAAATCACCGCGGAGTCTGTGGTTTTATTAGGGGTAGGCAGGCTATAGGGAGAGCTTTGTTGTCCCAATAAGGCAGCATCTAGGCTATTTAATAATTTTAATAAATAAAATAATTTACACTGTTATTATTGCATCCTGTTAATATACAACAATACTTTCAAAGCACTTTCACATAACTACCGGTTGATCCAAAGTGCTGTACAATACAGCTAAAATAAAACAAATAAGAAACCACAAAACATCAAAACACAATATAACAATACAATTGATATGGCTAGATAAAAGCTATTGACAAAAATGTTTTTTAAGCAGGTATTTAAATACTGGCAAAGAGGGCGCAGCTCTAATAGAAGCTGGTAATTTGTTCCATAGACTAGAACCAGCAACAGCGAAGGCTCGATCACCTCTGCAATGGAACCTCGATCTAGTATTTAAAAATAAAAGTAAAAATGTTTAAAATAATTCTAAATTTGACTGGTAACCAGTTTAGTGGATTAAGAATGGGCGAGATGTAATCGAACCTCTGCCTGCCTGTCAGCAAATTTGCAGCAGCATTTTGGACCATCTGTAAACGCATTATAGAGGACTGACTTAACTATACCACAGTATAGTGAATTATAGTAATCTAAACGAGATAGAACAAACAAGTGAATAATCTGTTCAAACTGATTTACAGATAGTAAAGATTAGATTTTTGAGAAACGCCGTAAGTGGAAGAAACTTGATTTGACCACTGCACTAATTTGTTTCTCAAAACCCAGGTTGCAATCAAAAAGAACACCAAGATTTTTAGCACAGGGTGTAAAGTAGGAAGAGAGATGACCAAAATGAAGGGCACAGTCTTCATATGACTTTACACCAAACAAAATTATTTCGGTTTTGTTCTCGTTTAACACTAAAAGATTCTGCTTTAACCATATTTGTAATTCGTTTAGACAATCCAACAGAGGTCCTAAGAATTCTTTACTTTTATGCTGCAAGGGAAAATACAGTTGAGTATCATCCGCATATAGGTGGAAGGACACTCCATATTTCTCAAAGACAGCACACATTGGTAGTATAAATATAGAAAATAAAACCGGGGCAAGAATTGAGCCCTGTGGCACCCCACAAGCAAGTAGGCTTGAGGACGAACTATGTTGGCCAATGGAAACACTAAAACTTCTGTTTGTTAAAAAAGATTGAAACCATTTCAACACCTTGCCCAACACCCAACACAGCTCTCCAACCTGGAAATCAAGATATTGTGGTCAACCATATCAAATGCAGAGCTTAAGTCAAAAAGCACCAAAGCCACAGCAATCCCTTTATCCGTTTCTAGTGAAATATCATTTACAACTTTTAAAAGTGCAGTTTCTGTGCTGTGTTGAGACTTCAAACACGATTGGAATTTTTCAAAAATATTATTTGAAATCAAATGGGACTCCAGCTGGGTCAACACAATTTTCTCAAGAATCTTAGAAAGAAATGGCAAGTTTGATATAGGCCTAAAATTATTTTTTACAATTCAAAGAATCAAGATTGGGCCTCTTTAATAATGGAGTTACTGTAGCTGTTTTTAGGCAGTCAGGAACAACTCCAGTAATTAGACTAGTATTAAAAATAGTTATAAAAATAGTTATACAGGTAGAAAGAAAAGTTTATAACATCTCAGCATAGTAAAACAAACTGCTTCTCCATCCAATCTGTGTTTAAATGATAAAGCACTTCAGTTCAGTTCAACACAGAAAAACAGAAGTTGATATAGACTGTGAACAAAAGTTTGACCGGATGCCAGTGTGATGAATGCAGAGGCAAGGTGGTAACCACTGCTCACACACACACACACACGCACGCCTCCTTCAGACAGCTGTCTCAACACGGTTTCACAGCTGTCTCAACACTCACTCACAGCTTTTCAAATGGGTGCTGGCACTGCTAACGGCTCAAACTCGCTGCTCAACATATGAACCAAACCTCAACACAAAAAGCTGTAAAAAGAGTTGATAGAGAGCTGGGCAGAACCTGAGCGATGCCTGGTGTGATGTCTATTATTTCAGACACATCAAACGAGGTGATCAAAGAGCCTCTGTTTTTGACATCTCTATTGGAGGCGGCTCTGACTGTGTATGAAGATAAAGCAGCACTGTATCAAAACAACTCGCCCGTCGCACTCCTCCACAGAGACCGCCGTCACAGGATGCCGCTCATGGTTGCCGCTCATGGTTGCTGGAGCAGGTATTTTTGGTTTCGCAGTCATCATGACTGTAGGCATCTTGGTGGTGTGTATTCAACAGATGGTTGACGGAGGTTATGCTAATGGGGCATATGCTGATTTGCCTTTCAGGCACTGTTGTTGACTGCAGCGATTTAGAATAACACAAGCGAAAAGCCGCTTATGTCTGCAAATCAAATTAGATGAGAAAGTTGAAAATTCCAACTTCCAAGCAGTTTGGAAAACTTGGATTTTGTAATTAAAAACTTGTGTGGAAAGCCACGACCCCAAATGAACCATGATGCGATGCATGACGTCATGTAAACATGGTGGCACCCATGCAGATAATGATTTAGTTTTAAGCAAATAAAATGCATCGAGTCAAAATTGCTGCATTACATTATTATGATAAAATCGTTTCGTAGTGTTTTAAAATGAGCTTTTCTGTTGATTATTCACTAAATGTATAGCATAAACTGACATGGAGAGTTATAGAACATTATAGAACTGTATTTTTTTTCTTCTGATCATCTGGCAGGCACTTTCATCCAAAGCAACTTAAATTTAATTTATATTTATTGCATTTATGTTTCCTGAGGTGTAACCTATAATCTTTTATGTATCAAAAACAGTCATAATTTAGATATAAATGGTGATATTCTACCGATTTTAGCCCTGCAAAAAAACTGAATGAAATAAATAAACAAACAAACAGTAATTAATTTCAACATTGACTGCCATCATACAGTAAAAAAAAAAAAGAATAATAAAAAAAATAAAAATATAAAATATAAAAATTAGCAATATTGATATGGAATGGGCATTTATTGTAGTTCTTAAATTGGTCTTCTCCGTTCTCAAATATTTTCATTGAACTTTAACAAAACATCATTCATTAGTCACATACTAATTTCTATACATAAAATTAGACAACAGATTTAGACAAAATTAACTGCTGGATTTCCAACTTAAGTCATATTTAGAGATTTTATTACGGTAGCATAGTTATTTATTGTTGTGATACTTGCAAAGCCACTGAATTATTATTTAGAGAGTGCAGCAGTAGAACCACATTTGAAATGGGCCTAAATCAGATGCCAAAATTCTGATCTGTGCCAGATATCTGTGAAAAAAATCTGAAATATTTATGTAAATGCGTCCCTAGAGTCTGCATTATTCATGCAGCAAATTTAACAATCCGCTTTACTGCCATGCCACCCCACTCTACTGAGGTGGATAACAAGTACAATCTGCTCGGAAAACTCACATTCCATACCCATCAAACATCTGCCGATTAGAGGGGGAAGCATTTAGGGAGGTTTTCAGGGATGTTTCAGAGCCAAGCCAAAGCACACTAGATTGAGCTCATCACCCTTTTTATGGTGTCAGTCACAAGTCGTTATGATGTTACTGTTTCATGTCGAGCCTAGAACCTTTCACCCTGTTCGGACTTATCATCACATTCTTGCATAAACATGACAGAACAAATGGGACCTTGGAAGAAGAGGTGAAAAAACAAGGAGTTAGCCGTCTTTATCTCTAAGGAAAACTGAGTGTGAACATGCAAGTGAAGGACGAGGGATAATAGAGATAAATGCACATGTCACCAGCTTGTTAATCAGTGATGGAAGCTCATCTCCACTCGGGTCAACAAAGGCATCACCTCATGAACTAATGAGTGCAAATGCTGTGACAGGGTCATCGCGCCCTGCGGTTATCATAACAGAAAAGGGATGCTGGGGTTAAACGTCCACAGCAGGAAGAGGTTAAACATCAAGAAAGAGTGACGCACCCAAGTCCAGGATACAATAAACCTTTAGGAAGAATGTACACTAGAAATGTAAGGAATTTTAACAGAAAAATAATGTAAAAGTGCTAGTTTAAACCCTGCTGTTGCTTTAACATATATGATAAAATAAAAATAAAAAACATACATAGAAATGTACTGCTAAAATTTTTCAAATAATTGTTTGTTTTATTTTATTCTTAAAAATCTATTTTATTTTTATACCTTTTTTGGTAAAGTAAATTCTGTTTTTGAACAATTAGTCTGTAAAAATCTTGCTTTAAATTTAACATCCTAAAGTAAACGTACATCTCTAAAAGTAATGATAACTCGGAGTTCGACAAATGAATCAGATCTTGATTCATTAAAGGGATAGTTCACCCAAAAATTCTGTCATTAATTACTCACCCTTAAGGCTTGTGCACACCAGGACGAATATCGCACGCGATTATCACCAACGTTTAACGCCTCGTGACTAAACAAAGGGCACCAATGTGAGTGTGCACACCGGCGCGCAAAACGCCAGGCGTAAAAGCGTCATTTTTAAAAAACCGCCTCAGGCTCGTTTTTTTGGTTTGACGCGCCATGTTAAAAACTGGCCGACCAATGAGATTGGCGCTTTTGTTTACGTGCCTGGAACTGCTGAAGTTACAGTAAAACACGACTTGGTGGTGCTCACAGTAAAACATTGGTGGCGCTCAAGCACAAAATGGCCTTGCCGAGCACACATTGATACCTAACGACGAAGAGGAAGTAAGTAGACCAAGAAGATGCATCGAGGCAAGATGAATGTAGAGCTGCTGGTCTCATTGGTGTCTGAACACAAACTACAAAACAGCGACTACAAAAATCTCGATAAGAGGGAGTTGTTATGGAGAGGAATTGCAGATCAAATAGGATTCGTATTTTTCATTAAGCGCCATCTAATGTCAGGGAGTGAATTTGTATGTTTACTCAGCTCATCGCCAGTTAAAATCGCCCGGGTATGAACACACAAAACGCGTCGTAAAACGCTGGCGATAAGCGCGCGCGATAATCGTCCCGGTGTGCATGAGGTTTTATGTCGTTCCAAACCCGTAAGACCTTCGGAACACAAATGAAGATATTTTTGATGAAATCCGAGAGCTTTCTGACCCTCCATAGACAGCAAGGGTCCTACCACAGTCAAGGTACAGAAACGGCATGAGGATGAATCATTTTCATTTTTGGGTGAACTATCCCTTTAACAGCTCTGGCAGGTTCGTGACTTCATTTAGTGAAGGATTCATCAGATTCATTTAAACCTGTAACTTGTGATTCTTTTGAGTGGTTCATGAAAAGAATCAGTTGTACGTGAATTGGTCCAGAATGCTTGCTTTTCAGGCAAGTTCACAAGAACAAGTCAAATAATAAATTTTTTCTCATTTGGACGCAAAATCACATACACAACTTGGTGGTCATATATAATTTATTTGGCAATGAAGCACCGTCTTTGAAAAGTCATGCATGCATGATATAATTTTTTATATTTTTTTACTAGTGGGTGTAGGACACTATAGTTCATTTATGTAAGTGAGTATAGCAAAATAAACTAAACTGTGATATACTATACCCAAAAATTCTTCATACAGTGGACTACCAGTAAAATTGATACAAATTTGGGACCAAAAATTATTCAGACGGGAAAAAACTGAAATTCAGGTTTGCATGAACCTGGGTGACAGCATGCCCAGGAGGTCAATGGTCACCAAAACTGTTTGGTAGTGATTAACGTGTAAATCTTTGGTGAAGCTTTGAAATATCCAATGACAAATGATAAATATCCAATTTCACCTCTATTTCCCCACATCCCACACCCAACACATGACCTAAGTCTCTCAAATACACAGAATGTGGGAGAAATCATTGTCCCTGACAATATAGCCACATTTTCAGCTCAATGATGTCTAAATGACTGAAATTTAATGACTAAAATGTTCTCCACAGCAGGCACACTACTGTTTTATGGCATATGAGCTAGCAGGTGTTTTATACCTCAGTCTGGATTGTTCCAGGTGCTATTCGTGTTCCCCAAAAGAAATGATTTCCTGTCAGGATCCAAAGAATAAATTGATGGATGGTGCGAACTCTGTCACCTCATTTCATCCCTTGCTGCTGCAAAAGCAATTCAAGGTCTTGTTGAAAACATAACAAGAATGAAAGAAACTCGAAACTGTTCTAGGCTTGAGCAAGAGCCAGAAATGATTATTAACAGAGAATGAAAAAAAGAGGACTGAAAATCACGGGGAGGGAAAGAGATACGGTGACATGACACAATTATTAATACTCAAACATCAAAGCATCATGTTAAGTCAGAGCACATGTAATAACTGCTAGGCCAAGACTACAATCAGTGCATTCATATTCACAAACAAATTAGGCTTATGAGCCAATTCGTTTTAGTACTGCAAAAACATTCAGTGTGACTAGTGTCATCTGATTTCCAAACAAATGGCTCTTATGAGTCAGTTCTTTTAAGTGAATCAAAAACATACAATGCATGCTGTGAATTATGATTCACAAACAAATGACTCTTATGAGCTGGTTCTTTTTAGTGCAACCAAAATATGCAGCATAACTAGTCTGATTCTTAAACACATGACTCTTATGATGCGGTTCTTTTTAGTGAATCAAAAACATACAGTGCGAATAGTGTAGTCTGATTCCTGAACAAATTGCTCTTAAAGGGATAGTTCACCCAAAAATGAAAATGTGATGTTTATCTGCTTACCCCCAGGGCATCCAAGATGTAGGTGACTTTGTTTCTTCAGTAGAACACAAACGAAGATTTTTAACTCAAACCGTTGCAGTCTGTCAGTCATATAATGGAAGTGAATGGGAATCACGGCTTTGAGAGTCAAAAAAAACATACACAAATAAAACCAAATTAAACCCTGCGGCTCGTGATGATACATTGATGGGTAAAGATACGAAACGATCGGTCTGTGCAAGAAACTGAACAGTATTTATATCGTTTTTTACCTCTGATTCACCGCAATGTCCGAACTGTCCTGAGCGCATTCTCAACAGCCGGCGCGTGACACGTCTTCTTCTTCTTGCTTTACGGCAGATCGCAGACTTATAAGTGCATTACCGCCACCTATCTATCAAATCGACCACTGGCACTCCTAATTGAGATTGTAGATAGATTCAAGCAATAGTTCAAAAGATGAGTTTGAATCAGTCTTACAATCCTTTACTGAACTGAACCAATCAGAGCAACACCAAAATCGGCAAGTTAGCATTGTTTTCAGAAATAAAGTTTTGCATTAATATAATTAAAATTAATGAAGAAATACAGTTTATTTGCTATATAACAATAAATAAATATGATAATTTTTCATTTAATTAAATTTCATTAAAACATGAAAACTACTTTAATTGACTTCAAATGAGAAAAATCCATGATATTCCTATGGATATTTAATTTAAATTTTTTTTTTATTATTATTATTATTTTTTTTAAGATTTAATGACTCTCCTTATTGTTTCCTTCAGGTTTCTGCGTCTTTGGAGGAGCAGGCTTTCACAGAGGCATGGGGTCAAAAAGCAAAGGCTACCTTCAGTGATTCTCTCATGGAGAGCTTCACTAATCCAGACCTGAAGAAAATCATCAGTAAGATCAATGTTCTGGGACCTGCCAATCTCCCAACCGCAGAGAGAGAGCGGGTGAGTTGACCACTGGAGCTGTGGAAGAAGAGCTATTGACGACGCATCATTTAATGACTCTCCTTATTGTTTCCTTCAGGTTTCTGCGTCTTTGGAGGAGCAGGCTTTCACAGAGGCATGGGGTCAAAAAGCAAAGGCTACCTTCAGTGATTCTCTCATGGAGAGCTTCACTAATCCAGACCTGAAGAAAATCATCAGTAAGATCAATGTTCTGGGACCTGCCAATCTCCCAACCGCAGAGAGAGAGCGGGTGAGTTGACCACTGGAGCTGTGGAAGAAGAGCTATTGACGACGCATCAAGACGTGTTTTGATTGCACTCTTTGTTTTCTTAGTACAACACCATTCTGAGCCAGATGGACAGCATCTACTCAAAGGCAAAGGTGTGTCCCCCTTCAGAGGAATGCTGGTCTTTGGAGCCTGGTGAGAAACGCTCCCAACACTTTGTTGATGTGTGTCAGTAAAGGTCAAAATGAAGGTGAAAATACACACGCGTACGCACAAGGAAGTACAAGGGCTTGCAATACAACAAAAGAATTGTGTTTCAGATTAGCTTGAGGTAGGGCTGCACGATTATGACAAAAATCATAATTGTTGATTATTCCCTTGAAATTGTAATTGCGATTATTAATTACGATTATCACAATTTACATTGAATGATGTTTATACCATTGTTTGATGCAATTGCATGTCGTATTTTTATATGAAAATAAACAAGCTGAAAACACTCTAACTGAAAAACCTTTAGTGCTTTTCTATAGTATTAAGCCTCAAATGTCAAATATACATCGGATTGGTTTAAATATATGAATGGTATTATAATGTTATACTAAAACTAAAACAATGGAAAAACC
>NW_015633224.1:311958-332226 GCF_001515625.1 Sinocyclocheilus rhinocerous
ATAAAAAAGTAAAAATATGAATGGTATTATAATGTTATACTAAAACTAATACAATGGAAAAACCCTAAGCGTGCAGAATAACATAAGTGGACTTTGAACGATTAATTGCCACTTTGAACGATTACGTAATTGTGGCATCCATAATTGTAATTGCGATTAGAAATTCGATTAATTGTGCAGTCCTAGCTTGAGGCTTTAATATTTATGCACGCGGATCAAGCTATAGATGGTTAAAGAGATGAACCAAAGAACATTAATCACAACTGAGAATGCAAAAGTAGCAATAACACTTTTGCAGACAGATTATATTTAAAATAGAGAACATTCAAACATTGTTTACATTCTCCAAAGGGCAATTTTGCAGCTTTAAAATATGTTTATTTGTAACTAATTTTGCTATTCATCCTTTATTCAGGACAACAGCCTGATTGCAAGTATGATATTGCTTTTACACAACAGTTAACAATAAAAAAGAAGTTAATACTTACTAACTAATTGTTCAGCCAACAAAATATCTGAGAAACATACAGTAATGAGTGATTCAATGACTCACTGAAAAAAGCCATTTGTGACCCTGGACCACAAAACCAGTCATAAGGGTCAATTTTTCGAAATAGAGATTTATACATCACATAAATAAGCTTTCCATTGATGTATGGTTTGTTAGGATAGGAAAATATTTGAAAATCTGGAATCTAAGGGGGCAAAAAAATCTAAATATTGAGAAAATCACCTTTAAAGTTGTCCAAATGAAGTTCTTAGCAATGCATATTACTAACCAAAAATTAAGTTTTAATATATTTACAGTAGGAAATGTACAAAATATCTTCATGGAACATCTTTACTTAATATCCTAATGATTTTTGGCATAAAAGAAAAATCTATCATTTTGACCCATACAATGTATTTTTGGCTATTGCTACAAATATCCCCCAGCGACTTAAGACTGGTTTTGTGGTCAAGGGTCACATTTGTTTTGCTCCTGAAAAAAAATAATTTAGCTGAGGTCACATTTACCATAGTTCGGCCAATTTTTGCATGCAAAATGCAGTAATTACAATGAGAATCCAAGCAATCTGGAATTTCGCACAAGGGTGAAAGATTTCCCAACAGGTTCAAATTGGTCAAATTAATTTGCAGCATTGACCAACAGAATGCTTCTGGGTTTGAAAGTGCTTCATACATCACTAGACTGTAGAGAACCAACAATTAACCTTTTTTGTCTGCGGAATTAGCAAAAGTGTCACTAATGTGACTGCATCTTCAATTACTTGAAGATCCACTCATAAAGACTGGTTGCATCTACAAGTGTAACTTTGGGTAACACTTTATTTTAAGGACCGATTCTCACTATTAACTAGAATGCATATTACTAGCCAGGGCCGGAGTGGGACTCATTTTCAGCCTTGGAGTTTCATGCCTTAGACCGGCCCACTTTAGTTCACGACTGAGCTATTAAAATAATGTAATTAAAACCAGTGTATAAAAGTCTGCAATAGTGCACTGTTCTCTACAGCCTTGTAATTCATTGTATTTTTCTAGAGCTTTCGTGTTTTTTTGTTTTTTTATACTGGCCTTTTCTTTGCGCTTTCTATTATCCATTTTTTACCTATAATTTTTTGCTCGCATATCTCCAACAACACTTTTTTTTCTGAGCAAGGTGCCGCTGTCTGGGGAGTCAACAGATAATTGCCAATTAACTTCAGAAATGGAAAATAAGGGACAATTGTGATTCTTTATAAGAAAATAAGGGACAGAATAAGGGACGCTCAAAATATTTGTACTGTACAATAATGTATGTCTGCCTGCAGTTAAAAAGTTCTCAGAAATGATCACATTTGTTTTGCTTAACCTATTTATGTACGATTATTCTAAAAAGAAATGTAGAATAAATTTTCTAAAAAATTTTGTACCTCAATGCATTGAGTAAATTGTACCATTCTAGAATAGTGACTGCATAAGTAGTGTAGTAATTTAGGAGGTGAATATACTGTGAAATTACATACATACAAATGGCATGAAATATAAAGCATAACAACTGAAGGTCTATGAAACATCAATCAATAAAGCATTTTTTAAACAATGGCACTTACATTTTTGAACTAAAATAATATTGCAACCATATAGCCTATGAATGAATGATAATGCATATTTTTTCTATTAAAGAAAAATTAGAGAGTGTGGGCTGCTTCTGGTGCTTGGTTTTGTACTTCAATATAATGAGGACTAAGTTTAAGAATATACACTAGAAGTTAGCTACATTTTTAAAATGTTATTTTTTTTCTCTATTTAACAGCGGTACTTACAATAGTGCAAGACGTCCCTCAGGTAGACTGAATGTTTTCCTGCCTTGCTGGATGTTGGATTCATGATCAATAGGTTGTTTGCATTCGCCCAAACTGATTTCCCAAAACCAAAACGCGGACGGTGAGCGTGAGTCGCGCTCGCTGTGAAGCGGGAGCAGCCGGCAGATTACGCTTGGTCTTAAAGCCTTCCTCAAACGGCTACGTTCGCAAATACAACAATAATTTGCGCAAAAAGAATGATTAATTATCCATTAAGAGTTTGTTATTCATATGGTCTGGTGGTCATATGGCGTATGCCTGCGAATACTGTACAGACTATGTTATTGCTTTCATATGGGATGCTTCTTTGATGCCTTAAAGGCAGAGTAAGCGATTTCTGGTAGCCAATGTTGATATTTGAAATCACCAAAACAAACACGCCCCTACCCCAAAAGGGTCTTGCCCCTATTTTGATAGCTCCGCCCCACATATACGTACGCAACCCAGGCAACGATTAGTTCTGTGAAATTAGCCAATTTTTAGCCAATCCGGGCCTGTTACTAGCATACTGGCTGTTTATTAGTACTTATAAAGTGCATATCAATGCCTTATTATGCATGCCTATATTTTAGATCCCTTAGTCCAACCCCATACCTAAACTTAACATATACTTTACTATTAAGAAGCAGGAAATTGAGGTGACTTCCGGTATGGCGTTGGGGCAAGTGGCAGCGTAGAGTGAAAGCTCCCAGACAAACGTGTTATTCTCCCCGAATTTAATTCATTATACTCTTTGAAATTAACTAGTAAACATGGAGGGGGAGAAGCAACGAAAGGCTAGAAGCAAAGCATCCCAAAAACCCGAGAAAAATTAGAAACAAACAGCGGAAAATGAAGACAACGCAGGCGAGCACGAAGCAGAGGATACCTTTCAAAGAAGCATCGAAGCTATATACGCTGAGATTAAAGCTATCCGATCAGACGTAAAAACGGAGTTAAACAATTTTCACGAGATTCTTTCCAGAGACATGAAATCTGATTTGGCAAATTTCAGAACAGACATCAACCTGAAACTGAACGAAATCGCCACAGATTTGAATGACACGATGGGTAGATTGGAGGAGGCTAAACAGAGAGTGACGGATTTGGAAGAATGGAACACTGAAGCTAAAGAAGTGCTGTGTCAAACCCTTGACATCCAGCAAAAAATGCAAACAAAACTGATAGATCTCGACGAAACAATATACGACTGTATGGAATTCCGGAGGAGGCTGAAGGGGACAACATACAGGAGTTTATTGAAAGTTTCATCAAGACGGAACTAGCCCTCTCCGACACTGAACTTGGGATACAACGCTGTCACAGGGTGCTCGGCCCCAAACCACCGCCGAATGCTAATCCCCGATCGATTGTGATTTACTTCCTAGAATATAAAATCAAAGAATTGGTGCTTCGTTCGGCTTGGAGGAAAAGGGAAGTTTACTTGAAGGGGAAACGAGTGTACTTTGACCAGGACTACCCCGCTGAAACTCAAAAGAAGAGGAAGGCATTCGCGCCAATCAGGAAACTACTCAAAGAAAAGGGTCTCCGTTTCCAGACACCTCCTCCCGCTAAGCTTCGCGTTTTTTTTCCAAGATGGTCCAATTGTTTATAACAGCGCAGTAGAGGCGATGGAGGATCTAAAGAAGAAAGGATTGACAACGGCCAGCATCAGAGAAGATCATACCACCGCATCGGCATCCATGGAAAGGCTGAGTAAAATCTCTTGGGAAACGGCGGGCGTAAGGCCATGACACAGCCGAGAGACACATCAAGAGAGAGCGCGGAAAAAACTCCAGGATTTCCGCTGGGACAGTGGAGATACTGATTTGACTTTTTTCTCAGGGTAAAATTAGTTAAAAATAACTTATAGCCAAGATTGAACCAGAACCAGAATGATAATTTAATAGAAGAAGGATAATATTCATACAAAGGCTATGAATCTTGAGTTTGGATAAAATTATTTTCATCATGGGTTAATTTAAGTTTTTAGCTTAACAGATTCATAAATGAAAAACGTTTTTGTCTGGGAGTTCTAGGAAGAATTATTCTACTAAGTGCACTGATTTATAATATCGGATTGCACTGGGGAGGCCCTTCGTAAATCGAAGATTTTCCTTTCCAAACAGAAGTTACTTAAGAAGAAACTTGGATCATGGAAGTTACTGGGGTTTTTTTTGGTTGCACATTTGATATTTTTCGATGCTGTGTTAAAATGTGTTATGATGTTAAGGTCAACCAGGGCTTACAGTATGAAAGTGTATGATCATAAATGTTGCAGCAAGAATATAGAATAATATCACTTAATGTTAACGGGTTACAAAATCCTATCAAATGAGGTAAACTCATAGCAAAGATGAAGAGAACCAACATATAATTTTTTGGCAAGAAACTCACCTGGTACAAACTGAACATGAGAAACTGAAAAGGTTAGGATTTAGAAACACATTTTATTCATGCTATACTAAGGGACATGCTAGAGAAGTTGCAATATTAAAGGGTTAGTTCACCCAAAAATGAAAACAAGCAATTATATCTGTGATACCAAAGGCTGGAAAAGATAAGACAGAATGCGGCGCATACAGACCTATTTCAGTGTTAAATATAGATTATAGAATATATGCTTCAATAATAGTTAAAAGATTAGAAAATATAATTCCTGATTTGATTGCTACTGACCAAACTGGATTTGTTAAAAGTAGGCAGACACATGATAATGTGAGACGTGCATTATTTTTGTTGGAGAGCATGAGCAAAAATACTTCCAAATCCCTGGCAATTAGCCTGGACGCGGAAAAAGCTTTCGACTCGGTGCGATGGGAGTTTTTGTATTTAGTATTGCAACGTTTTGGCTTTAATGAAGAGGTTATAAGAAGTATTAAACCGCTATATAATTTACCAACAGCCAAGATTAAAATAAATGGTAATGTTTATAACTCGATTACACTGGAGCGGGGATGTCATCAGGGATGCCCCTTGAGTCCCATGCTTTTTGCACTATTCATAGAGCCATTAGCTCAGGCAATTAGAGAAGATACAGAAATTCTAGGAATTCCAATGAAAGAAACCGAACACAAAATATGCCTGTATGCGGATGACATTCTTATGACTATTTCCGAGCCAGATTCCAGTTTACCTAAACTCATGTCTTGTCTTGAGCAGTTTGGTTGGTATTCAGGATATAAACTAAATTTACACAAAACCCAAACCCTCTCTTTTAATTATTCACCACAGGAAAATATCCGTAAAAAATATAATTTTAAATGGAAAACAAACAGTATTAAATACCTGGGGGTTATCATACCAAAGAATTTGGCTAAAATTTATATTTCAAATTATGGATCTATTACGAAGGAACTGAAAGCAGACTTGGATAATTGGACACCTCTAACTTTTAGTTTGTATAATCGAATAGAAATTATAAGGATGAATGTTTTACCGCGATTATTATTTTTCTTTCAATCACTACCTGTAGAGATACCAAAAAAACGATTTAATGACTAGAACAGAATGATCTCAAGATTTATATGGAAAAATCAGAAACCCAGGGTAAGACTCAAAACAATACAATTACCAAATTAGGAAATGGGAGGACTGTCTCTTCCATGTTTGGAGGATTATTATAAAGCAGCACAATTAAAATATCTAGTTTGCTGGTGTATTGACGATTATGATGCAAAATGGAAAGAATTAGAATTCAACCAGCTAGACTTTCCTCTCCCTTCTTTATTAGGGGACAAAACTACTAAGATTATGTACTCTAACAAATTAAGCAATTGGACATTAGTTCCTCTTAATACTTCAAAGAATGCAAAACTCTGAAACTGGAAAGACAAACACAGCTGCTAAAATGGGTGGCATATGTGTGGTTTAAACAATGGGATTGATCATAGTTTTGGTACTATATATTTAGGAAACATACCAACTGATTTTAATGCTCAAGATAAGTACCTTCTCAGATTGTTATTGGTTGCTGGTAAAAAAGCAATAACCAAGAAATGGCTGGATGAGAATCCACCAACAAAAGAAGAGGGGATAGTGATTGTAAAGGATATGTTTGATATGGAGAAAATGTCCTTTTCTCTAAGTCTAAGTATGGATACATTTTATAAGAACTGGTCGAAATGGTTAATACACAGGAAAATAGATAGTACATAAATAGATGTTAAGTTCTTTTTCCCCTTTTTTATGTGTTTTTTTGTTATAAGAAATAAAAAAAATAAAAAAAGAAGCAGGAAATTGAGGCAATTTTATTGAGTTTGTTGAGGCACAAGTCTTAGTTTATAGTGAGAACTGGACCTTGAAATAAAGTGTGATCTAAGTTTGTGACCTGCTGAAAGAATTCTTGTAAAATCCCCACCACTTGACCTCACTTGCCTTGCTCTCAACAATTAACTTTACTAAATGTTTGTTTACATTAGCACCGTTAGGTTTACGTTTTTTGCCGAAGAGGAACAGAACATTCCACTAGAAGTGTTTAGCTTATCTTAAAAGGTTGCTTTTATCCGAAGAGTGCACCATTACATCCATGCCACAACATCATTAATCTCTATAACATTCAAAATCCCAAACTAGCTGCTTATTTGGATGAAATCACATGTTTGTTCTAACAGTGTTTCATACATGTGGACTTGCTTATATCTGCAGCGGATGTGTGCTTTTCCCCATCTCCAAATACACATGGACCAAAAAAGTCACAAACAAACAGCAGTAAATCTGACTCTGTATGAATACACAACACTAAATTCTAGCTGATGTCCATTAACTCTTGCCTACTGTTCCTGTCCTCCACTTCATGGATCCAGTCAAATGATCCAAAGCAAAAATCAACATGTGTTGTGTCCTGTACCCTTACGAAAATGAAGTTTATTCAAGTGTGCTATTAGTATACTTCTTTTAAACTAAAAATAGGAAAGTATACTTTTAGTCTACTTTTTATGTACTTCTCAGAAATTGGCTTTATGTACTTCTCAGAAATATACTTAAAATGACTTAGAAAAAGTCTAAATATATTTCAGCTATAATTGTGCTCCTAGAATCCATGTTTTCATTGTTATACAAAAATATACTTGAACTTTACTTAAGTATACTTATTAAAATAAACTTGAAGTATACTACTTTTTGGTAAGGGTACTCCTAAAAGCTTCCGTTCAAGGCTCTTCCTGAGAAACTGCACTGATTTTGGACCACAAAAATCCAGAACACAGTTGTAAACAAACGCCCTTTCTTCATCTGGGGCTCATTTGCAAGACTCAGCATAACCTAAATCTTGAACTAGAAGTTGTTTTACTGCAGAGTTCGTATTAAAAATAGTTCACTTAGAAATGAAAATTCCCTGAAAATGTACTCACCTTCAGGCCATCCAAGATGTAAATGAGTTTGTTTGTTCATCACAACAGATTTGGAGAAATTTAGCATTCCATCACGTACACACCAATGGATTCTTTGCAGTGAATGGGTGCCATCAGAATGAGAGTTCAAACAGCTGATAAAAACATCACAATAATCCACACGTCTCCAAATTAACATCTTGTGAAGCGAAAGGCTGCATGTTTGTAATAAACAAATCCATCATTCAGACATTTTTATCTTCAAACCACTGCTTTTGGCTAAAAATGTGAGTAATATATATTCATAAAATTGCTCCAAATCTGTTCCGGAGATGAAGAAACAAACTCAACTACAGTACATGTTGGATGGCCTCAGGGTGAGTAAATTTTGGGTTAACTATTCCTCTAATTATTATGCATTTATGTTATTTATGTGTTTTTAGAGCTCACAGAAATAATGGCTACCTCAAGAAGCTATAAGAGGCTTCTGTATGTCTGGGAAGGCTGGCACAACGCCTCAGGGGTCCCACTCAGATCCCTCTACCCTGAGTTTGTGGAGCTCAGCAACAAGGCATCTCGGATGGACGGTGAGTGAGTAATTCTTGGAGAGGGGAGAAAGATAAAGAAAGAAAGATTTGATGCCCTGTTCTTCTTATCTGTTCTCCCCAGGCTTTGACGATACAGGCGCTTACTGGCTTTCCTGGTACGAATCTCAGACCTTCAAGCAAGACCTAGAGAATCTGTTTAAACAGCTGGAACCTCTCTACCAAAACCTGCATGCCTTTGTTCGCCGAAAGCTCTACGACTACTATGGTCCTAAATACATCAACCTCAAGGGTCCCATCCCTGCCCACCTCTTGGGTAAGTCGTTAGATTGCGAAAAATACAGATTTGCGAATGATTGAAGATGGTTTATTATTACTAATATTACGCAACTACAAAGCCAGACTTTGACATAAAGCATAAAATCTGGTCCTCATTTCAATATATTCTGGCCACTTTAAATAGGGTTATTTTTCTTACAAAAACGATCGATTCGCTACAGGAGGCCTTTGTTCACCCCCCGGAGCCATGTGAGGCAATTTTTATTATGGATGGATGCGCTTTATTGGACTTCTTTTGGATTATTGACAAGAAATACCCACTCATTGCCATTATAAAGCTTGGATTCGTCTGAAAGATGAATGTCATATACACCTAGGATGGCTTGAGGGTGAGTAAATTATGGGAAGAAAGATTTGATGCCCCGTTCTTCTTATCTGTTCTCCCCAGGCTTTGACGATACAGGCGCTTACTGGCTTTCCTGGTACGAATCTCAGACCTTCAAGCAAGACCTAGAGAATCTGTTTAAACAGCTGGAACCTCTCTACCAAAACCTGCATGCCTTTGTTCGCCGAAAGCTCTACGACTACTATGGTCCTAAATACATCAACCTCAAGGGTCCCATCCCTGCCCACCTCTTGGGTAAGTCGTTAGATTGCGAAAAATACAGATTTGCGAATGATTGAAGATGGTTTATTATTACTAATATTACGCAACTACAAAGCCAGACTTTGACATAAAGCATAAAATCTGGTCCTCATTTCAATATATTCTGGCCAAAAATCGCCCACTTAGACAGGAAAATAGAGTCAGACTGCTTAAATTTACTGTACAATTGTGCATTCAGCAGACACTTTTGTCCAAAGAAACTTACAATAGAGAGGCATAAGTAATTTGTCACATTGGTAACACTTTACTTGAAGCCTGTATATATAATGCATTATAAAATTATTTTTAATGCATTAATTATGTACCTAATAATGCATGGTATGATCTCATAAAAGCTGTTATAAAACATTATAAACCTATCCTAAATTAAATTATAAAATCTGTATCTATAAAATCTATATAATGCATTGAAACAGTAAACAACCAATTTCAGATGTAGCAAGGAGTATACAAGTAATATAATGCATTATAACGTTGGTGACAATTGTTGATGAAAAGATATAATGCATTAACTAATATTAAGTAATGAGACCTTATTGAAAAGTGTTATTATTTAGCGTTATTTTCACCAATAATGTTAAAAATGGTATTAATTCCCACCATGATATTAGACACAGTACATCATTTGAGATATAGTGGAATTTTTTCTTTACATCTCGTGACTTTTACTTTTTTTTCATAATTCTGAGTTAACACTTTGCAATTTTGACCTTTTTTCTCTGAATTGTTAGTTTACCTCTCCCAATTCAGACTTTTTTTTTTCTTCTCAAAATTGCATGCTATCAACAGGCAATTGCAAGTTTACATCACAGAATTCTGACTTTGTAATATAATGCATTATGAATGCAATTTCAGGTATTATACATACAGGCTTCAAGTAAACTGTTACCACTTTTTCATGTTTTCTACATTGTAATTTTTTATCATATGCTCTCATTGTGTTTCAGGCAATATGTGGTCACAAACGTGGAACAACATCTACAACCTGATGATCCCTTTTCCTGACAAGCCCAATGTAGATGTGATGGACACCATGGTTGCTAAAGTAAGCGAACAGAACTATATCTTGATGAGTGAATAATATCCTCAGCACTCCAGAGACTGATAAAATGATTTGTACCCATAGGGTTATAATGCTACTCACATGTTCCGGGTGGCTGAGGAGTTCTTCACCTCTCTGGGTTTGCTCGAAATGCCTCCTGAGTTTTGGGACAAGGCCATGCTGGAGAAACCCACCGACGGAAGGGATGTGGTCTGCCATGCCTCTGCCTGGGACTTCTACAACCCCAAAGACTTCAGGGACATTAATTATATAACTCCGACTGGATTCATCTGAAAGAAGAAAGTCATATACACCTAGGATGCCTTGAGGGTGAGTAATTCATGGGCTAATTTTCATTTTTGGGTGAACTAACCCTTTAACAATACAGAATTTAAAACAACTGTATGTCCGTTTTTTACCTTCAAATGTAAGTTTAAAAACCATGTTGATGGTTCACCGACATCTCAAAGCGAACGGCTTCCGTTTCTTTCCCCAATGTCTGTTTTGGGAGTTTGTAAGTTTGGTGAGCGGGTACGAAATTCCACAAAAAGGACAGATTGCTTTACGGCAGCAACAAATGCACGGCTGTTTCTCACAATTGCAAATTATGAATTCATCATTGTAAATTTGTAATTCTAACACTTTTTCTCAAAATTGCAGTAATAAATTAATTGCTCGAGTTTACATTTTGCGATTCTGACATTCTGAGTTTGTTTACATTTCATTATTTTATTTGTTTTACTTGTTTCATCTCATAATTCATGTTTTTTCATAATTGTGACTTTGTAACTTGTATTTAAGCATATAAACGTGCAATTCTGAGATATATAGAATTCTATAAAAATATAATTGTGCGATTAAAAGCCACAATAATATTATTATTTTTTTATTTTATTTTATGCTGTGGCGGAAATAAGATTTCATACTGTCAGATTGGTCAGGATTATCAAATAAACTGAATCATTTGATTAATAGCACTACATTCTTAAGCTTTTCAAGTGAATCACCCTATGAATGCTTTCTTTCAAACTATTATAGAAATATAAGAAGGGACTGGTAGGAAAAGGAAGATGTAATATAAAAAAAATACACAAATTACCATCAAAGATTTTCTTAAATAATATAGCAAAATGTGTGATCCCTGACAGAATCAAACAGTGTACCACTGTGACTATGGAGCAGCTTTTCACCGTGCATCACGAGATGGGCCATGTGGAATATTACCTCCAGTACAAAGAGCAGCCGGTCAGCTTCAGGAGAGGAGCCAATCCTGGCTTCCATGAGGCCGTAGGGGATGTGCTGTCTCTGTCTGTCTCCACACCCAAACATCTCCACACTATCGGCCTCCTGGAACAACTGACCGATGATGCTGGTAGGAGAAAGACATTCAGAATGATACTCATCGTGTAAACCTAAAATAATGACATTATGATGACGTATTTGTAAATCCATAGAGAGTGACATCAACTACCTGTTGAAGATGGCTTTGGAAAAGATCGCCTTCCTTCCTTTTGGATACCTTATTGATCAGTGGCGCTGGGGTGTGTTTAGCGGACGAACACCGCCTGAACGTTACAATGCAGAATGGTGGCACCTCAGGTACAGTGAAACACAAACCAAAACAGGGTCTCCTAATGGAACACTGAGGTCAGCAATCGATCATTTGTGCTATTATAGCATCCATGTCCTGTACTTTATATATTTTTATATACTTGAAGTACACTACAAGCACACATTTAATTCAATTAAGCGCACTTCTTTTTCACAACTGTTTAATATTAAACAGGTCATGATAGTTATGCTTAGGTAACCTACCTTTTTATGAAGCATCCATTTTTTTTTTTTTTTTTTTGCTGCTTACTGAATACTTTTATTCAGAAAGGAAAAAAAGTGACAGTAAAGACATTTATAGTGTTGAACTTTATTACTTAATGATTCCTGGAATATATATACATGTACAGTATAGAGAGAGAGAGAGAGAGATTGTATTCCACAACAATATTAAACTGTGATAATAACAGTTTTTTGAGCTGTAAATTAGCATATTAAAATGATTACTCTATTTTTGATGAAATTAATATAGCCTTGCTGACAATGAGACACTTCTTTTAAAACATAAAAAAATAAATAAAATCTTACCAACCCCAAACCTTTGAATAGGAGTGTAAATACAAGTTAAATCTCCTTACATTTTGGTGGGGGTTTTTTTTATGCTGTCAGTCAACTAAGACAAGGTATTTGTATTTAAATGTAAACCAACAGTACTTTCTTGAATTGAATATGAATATTTTTCCTTGTATTAGGACAAAATACCAAGGCATCTGTCCACCAACCAGACGTTCAGAGGAGCATTTTGATGCTGGAGCGAAATATCACATTCCTGGAAACACACCGTACATCAGGTGGGCTTATCACCTGGAGCTGCCCGTGCTAAATTAGCAATCAATAATCAAACTTATGATGTACACAGAGAAGATAACTACTCTCTCTCATTTAACCTCTCGTAGATACTTTGTGAGCTTCATTCTGCAGTTCCAGTTCCATCAGAAATTATGTCAGGCGGCTGGACATACCGGACCTCTGCACAAATGCGATATCTACAGATCAAGAGAGGCTGGAGCTGTTTTAGAACACTTCTTTTAAAACATAAAAAAATAAATAAAATCTTACCAACCCCAAACCTTTGAATAGGAGTGTAAATACAAGTTAAATCTCCTTACATTTTGGTGGGGTTTTTTTTTTATGCTGTCAGTCAACTAAGACAAGGTATTTGTATTTAAATGTAAACCAACAGTACTTTCTTGAATTGAATATGAATATTTTTCCTTTTATTAGGACAAAATACCAAGGCATCTGTCCACCAACCAGACGTACAGAGGAGCATTTTGATGCTGGAGCGAAATATCACATTCCTGGAAACACACCGTACATCAGGTGGGCTTATCACCTTGAGCTGCCCGTGCTATATTAGCAATCAATAATCAAACTTATGATGTACACAGAGAAGATAACTACTCTCTCTCATTTAACCTCTCGTAGATACTTTGTGAGCTTCATTCTGCAGTTCCAGTTCCATCAGAAATTATGTCAGGCGGCTGGACATACCGGACCTCTGCACAAATGCGATATCTACAGATCAAGAGAGGCTGGAGCTGTTTTAGAGTATGTATTGAGTTTAAAGTGCGACTGCCGGGGGTTTGAATGAAACCACTGTATCATCACGATGAACGGAAAATATGTACATTGAGATTAAGTGCTACTTTATTCTGTTTGGAAGGAAAGTCTTGAAGGCTGGTTCTTCAAAGCCTTGGACAGAAGTGCTACAAGAGGCTCTGGGCACTGACAAAATGGACGCCAGCCCCCTGATGAGCTATTTTGAGCCAGTTACTACCTGGCTGCAGGAACAGAATGCGAAAACAGGAGAGATGCTGGGCTGGCCTGATTTTAATTGGGTGCCACCAGTACCAGAAGGCAGATTGTTGAATAAAGTCGTTATTTTTGTTTTCTTCACGTACAAAAAGTATTCTCGTCGCTTCATAACGTTACGGTTGAACCACTGATGGCAGATGGACTATTCTGACGATGTCTTTCATACTTTTCTGGACCTTGACAGTGTAATTTACTTGGCAGGTAATGGGACAGTCACAAGCCTCCCGGTTATCTTAAATTGTGTTCCAAAGACGAACGAAGCTTTTACGGGTTTGGAACGACATGGGGGTAAGTGATTAATGACAAAATTTTCATTTTGGGGTGGAGTATCCCTTTAAATAAAATGCCACTTAAGTGTACTTAAAGAATATACACTTTCATGACTAAAGTTCTTAAAAAGTGCACTTTGTAATAGTGTAAAATTATAAGTATAATTTAATTAAAAGTACATTTTAAGTCATTATGTTTTAATAATATTTGTAATATTATTATAATATCTAAACTATAATACGTTTTAAATTAATTGAAATGAACATGCAATGAAGCATCCAAAAACATCACATTAAGTCTGCGCTTAAGTATATTGTTAAAAAGCAAATTATATCCTTAGTGTCACATAGCGGAATTACAAAAATAAAGCATATTTTCAAACAACCTTTGCAAACATGCACTTCTGTAACCAAATACTAATTTCTTTGAGGGTGATAAACCCATTATAGCAGTACATTTACTATTTACTAAAACCCAATAAACTGGGTTAAGGGAATGTAGTTTGACAAAAAAAAAAAACTCTTTCAAACTTCACCTTTAAGTAATCTTGCATTTAATAAGTACTCTTAAGTACAACTTAAGTACTCTTTAAAAGTGTACTTCAACATACTTGCGCATGGTTTTTCCATAGGGATGATTTTATTTTTCTCTCTTTGATGTAAAAGTTAGACATGATTTTGTCTTTATCAGCCTCGATTTATTTTTTCCGATTCTGTTTTTGATATTTTAAAATGCTGCTACCTTTTATATTAGGCCTACAATGCCTTCTCAGAAAACGAGCAGAACTCATTCTCGTGTTTTTTGAATGCCTCAGGTAAAATAACAGATGAGATGCTGGCCAAGCAGTTCTTAGAGCAATACAACAGCACAGCGGAGGAGGTCTGGAACTCTTACACCGAGGCCTCCTGGACCTACAACACTGACATCACTGAAGCCAACAAGGAGATCATGGTGAGGCCCGGCCTGCTCTCTATTCTACAACACCACTCATTCTCAGAGTCTCATGCTGCAATTTTTGGCTTTAGCTGCAAAAAAACTTGGAGATGGCCAACCACACAAAGATCTATGGACTAGAGGCCCGTAAGTTCGACACCAGCGACTTCCAGGACGAGTCGGTGAAAAGAATCCTGACCAAACTGAGTGACCTTGAGAGAGCTGCACTTTCTGAAGATGATCTTATAGAGGTAAGACAAACAGACAGATGATAGACAGACAGACAGACAGACAGACAGACAGATAGATATGGTGACTTACATTTTCTCTTTTTGACTCTTACATTTTTTTTTTACATTTTTGTCTGTGGTAACTTACAACAGGTTACAGTTGTTTTTGTTAGAGCTGAACTTGAAACTTTTTGAAAGACTACATTTTGACTTCTCATATATTTTTCATGTTCATAGTACAATAATTTGCTAGCATCCATGGAGACCCTGTACAGTGTAGCCACAGTCTGCAAGGATCAATCAACTTGTCTGCCTCTAGATCCAGGTGAATTCACGTTTATTCATTTTTCTATACTGTTCAAGAATTTGGGTGAAGTTTTATTATTATTATTATTTAACAAGAATACATTAAATTGATCAAAAGTGACAATAAAGAATGTTACAAAATAGATATATTTCAAATAAATTCTGTTCTTTTGAACTTTTTATTAACCAAAAAAGTATCATAGTTTCCACAAAATATATATTAAGCAGCACATCTGCTTTCAACATTGATAATAATAGAAAATTGAGCAGCAAATTAGCATATTGACCTTTTTCACATTTCTGGGTTCTATAGTTGTACATGGGAGAAATATAGTTTTTGTGTTTCCATTTAGTCAAATAGCCCACAACAGTGTTTTCACCACCTTCAAAAAGAGGAAAAAGACTAAAGTAAAAGGGGCTAACATTTCAGCTTTGCATAACAGGAATAAATTCTAGTTTAAAATGTATTAAAATAAAAAAACAGTTCTTTTAAAGTGTAATAATATTTTACAATACTGTTTTATTTTTGATCAAATAATGCAGCCTTGGTGATCAGAAGAGGCTTTCAAAATGTTGAACAATTTGAACACTTTTAGACAAGATTTTTTTTTTTTTTTAAGTTTTAAAAGTTATGCACACGCTGTGCAAAAACTCACTGTGGCCTTTTCTGTCTTTTGTTAGTTATGCTAACCACAAACTGTTTGTAGTGGAACAGTGAAAAATGAAAGTGCTTACAGAGTCTGTTTTTCATATCACAGCCTGCCAAATTGATTACTATAACCCCTTATGCTGTTTTTGATGTGTTTGTGTTTTGTTTTCCAGATCTGAATAAGATCATGGCCGAGTCCAGGGATTATGACGAGCTGCTGTTCGCCTGGCAGGGTTGGCGTAATGCCTCGGGCAGAGAGCTCCGCAGCAGCTACAAGAGATATGTGGAGCTTGCCAATTTAGCTGCAAAGAGCAATAGTAAGTGCCTGAAAATAAAACACTTTTTGTAAGAGGATCTCTTGCAACACGGGGCAGTTGGAGAAAGACATTTAATATCTTTCTGTGAATTTAATTTTCAGCCCACATTTTACAAACTTACTCCAAGTGGCAATAAACACTGACTCACATTAAGAATAGTTCCTGAGAGCTTTGAATGAAGCTCTAATGTTGATTGTATATCTAATATCAGGTCACACGGATAATGGGGCATTCTGGCGTTCTCTGTATGAGACCCCCACCTTTGAAGAGGATCTGGAAGCCTTGTGGAAAGATCTAGAACCGCTCTACCTCAACGTTCATGCTTATGTGCGCAGGGCACTGTACAAGAAATACGGACCAGAACGAATCAACCTTAAAGGACCAATTCCAGCTCATCTACTCGGTGAGAGATGAAATATACATAGTGTAATAAAATTCTTTTTTAAGATGCTTTGGTAAGTAAGCCAAAACATGATATAGGCCTACGTGCAGGGCCGTCCTTAGGGGGGTGCAAGTGGTGCACGGTGAACGGACCCCCCCCCCAACGGACCAAGGGGGGCCCCGCTCCCTACCTCGCACTGAGCCCCGCGTCAGCTAAAACTGGCTCACTTTTACTTCATGGGAATTTAAATTTGAATTAGAATCAGTTTTTAAAATAAAAATCAACACAGAAAATCAAACAACAGAGAAATTTTACTTGTAGCAGGTTTTATGCCAAACTTGTGTTTTGTGAGAAAATCAGCACGATCTCACTGGAAAACGTACTGTATCCATTTTACAAGGTGGCGTTTTCATGTTAATTAATCATAAATTAGCATTTTAGACAAAAAGCAAGCATGAAGGTCCACCCCTAAACATAGCTATCACTGGGGAGTAAGCAGATCATATGAAAATGTACGAATAGGTCACCAATTTGCCAAAACGTGGCCCCAGTACCTGATTTGGTAGTGCTGGGTGGGGAAGGTGGGGAATTTGTTTGTTTTTTTAATCATAAAGACATCATTAAATTCATTTAATCATTAAATTGCTGCTCGTTTGCATTAACAAGTGCAGTTAGTAATAATATTACATATTTATTTCTTGGAAATGCACATGTGAAGCACTGACATGCAGATAAAATGAACTTTTAACAACAGTATTTACTTACTTTGTGTAATTCAGTCACAATGTGAAGAACCTTTAGATTTGCATGAGACTTTGTGAACTTCATACTTCAGTACAAAAAGTTGATTGACAAAAAATTGATTTCTTGACGTTTCGATATTAACTGAATCTACGCAGTGGGTTGTGAGCAATATTAGATCTGCACTTCTAAATTTCCACTGGAAATAGTAAACCATCCGGGAACCTTTTGGATACACATTACTCAAATAATACTATGATTTGGGACACACTAATTCTAATTTTAAATACTATTTAGGATGGATAGTATGTGAATTGGGACACAGCAACTTTTTGGAGATTTTTTTTTTTTACCATAATAGAGTGGCTGTGTATACACACCTCGGACACATAAAAAAATATGTAAAAGTGAACTTTGCATAATAGGTCCCCTGTAAACTGACAGCAGCCTTATAAACCCCATCACTCACTGCTTTTGACTTAATAATTTCTGTAGCTTTAATAAAAATATTTAATTCACACAATGAAGACAAGTATACAGCATTTTATTTTTACATTTGACTATTCAGCAATACTACAAACCTTGAGATATAATTTTAAATGTTTTTTGTTTATTTTATCTCGGCATTTTTTGTCTCGTCTCCTCTGAGACATGATATATTCATCCATCAAGCAGTTGATACCATTTTATTAATTAATTAATTAATTTATTTATTGTTTGTGCACTGAAATACAATTTCTCATATATATATATATATATATATATATATACAGGGCTCCAGACTCATTCTTCCCACTGGTCGCTCTTTTGCAAATAACTTTCTCAGTTGGTCGCATGAGCACATGATTTGGTCGCATTTTTTTTTTTTTGCTACAACATGGTATTAATCAATGCATGCTGATGAACTTATCATAGTTTATAGTTATATGGAAACGAAAGTGGTTAACATTCAACCTGTTCTTTTTCTTCGGTATTTGTGATTTGAATTTTGTGAACGGGAGTTCCTCTTTTTCTGTGTTATAAGCCGGTCTTCGGATGCTTTCACTTTCGAATTCGCGATCTTGTCACGTTTTACAAGAAAAGAATGAAAGCCCGCATGGAGTTTGCTAAAAAAACACCTGAAGGACTCCAAGATGGTGAGAAATAAGATTCTCTGGTCTGATGAGACCAAGATAGAACTTTTTGGCCTTAATTCTAAGCGGTATGTGTGGAGAAAACCAGGCACCTGTCCAATACAGTCCCAACAGTGAAGCATGGTGGTGGCAGCATCATGCTGTGGGGGTGTTTTTCAGCTGCAGGGACAGGACGACTGGTTGCAATCGAGGGAAAGATGAATGCGGCCAAGTACAGGGATATCCTGGATGAAAACCTTCTCCAGAGTGCTCAGGACCTCAGACTGGGCCGAAGGTTTACCTTTCAACAAGACAATGACCCTAAGCACACAGCTAAAATAACGAAGGAGTGGCTTCACAACAACTCTGTGACTGTTCTTGAATGGCCCAGCCAGAGCCCTGGCTTAAACCCAATTGAGCATCTCTGGAGAGACCTAAAAATGGCTGTCCACCAACGTTTACCATCCAACCTGGCAGAACTGGAGAGGATCTGCAAGGAGGAATGGCGGAGGATCCCCAAATCCAGGTGTGAATAACTTGTTGCATCTTTCCCAAAAAGTCTCATGGCTGTATTAGATCAAAAAGCAAATGGTCTGAATACTTAGGACCATGTGATATTTCAGTTTTTTTTTTTTAATAAATCTGCAAAAATGTCAACAATTCTGTGTTTTTCTGTCAATATGGGGTGCTGTGTGTACATTAATGAGGAAAAAAAAATTAACTTAAATGATTTTAGCAAATGGCTGCAATATAACAAAGAGTGAAAAATTTAAGGGGGTCTGAATACTTTCCGTACCCACTGCAGATGATACATCTATACATATTTCACTTTTTAAGACTAAGACAAAAGATGGATTCTTTGTTACTCTTAATTAAAAAGCACAACAACAATAAAACAGTAAGATACAATGACAAACGAGCTTACACAACGTTTATTAATAAAAACGAATAAGACGAGGCATGGCAAACACCACATGCTGTATTATATACCGACTAATAAATTACAGAATGTTTAGCAAACCCTGAGGAATCAAATCAAATAAAAAAATAAAAGAGAGCTTCCATAGCATAACGTGAGGTAAACAGCAAAGATAACAAGCTTTTCAAAATGAAAACAAAAAGAAAAGTAAAACTTGCTGTCGGTGACAGTGCTTGCATGTTTTTGTCCCACAAGAATACCAACATGTAAAATTATAAATAGTATAAATAAAAATAAATAATAAACAACATAAATATCCCTTTAAAGTGGAAGTGAAGCAGTCAGTCAAGTTTACATTATTTAGTAAACTGATTTCCACTTTAATAAAAAAATATATAATAAACACAATTAATGTATCAATTCCGTTTTATTTTTTTCCAAATTCCGTTTTTTCCACTTAAATTTTTCTCGACTCCTTTTTAATAGTTAAATTAAATTTTATTGTTTTACTTTACTTTAGCTTGAAAGCCAGCCATCATTTCCTCAATATTCGCGTCATTTATGCTTTGCACTCCTGCTGACGTGGCGAGTATAAACCATGCTCTACTCTCTAAGCGTAGCGCGGTTTCGTTATGCTTTCAGGTTCGTTTGTCGTTTGATGTTTCTCATATGCAACAAAAATGGCAGCGCTTATGAGCTGAAAGGTCGCCAGTGTGACCGCTCACAAAATTTAGTCGCACAGGCAGAAAAAATGGTTGCAGTCTGGAGTCCTGGTCCTGATATATATATATAT
>NW_015633224.1:332252-338129 GCF_001515625.1 Sinocyclocheilus rhinocerous
ATACATTTTCACATCAATTTATTAAAAGTTTAACAAAAATTATATGTTTAGGGCCCTATAAAATGTTTTATTTTTTTTTATTGTTACCAAATTCTGTGTTTTAGCATGTCTAATTATTTGAATGCATAAAACAACGAATTTTTTTCCCCCCCTCAGAAATTCTCTGTTGTGTATTTACATTTTTCTGGTTATCAAATGAAGGCATAAAATATTAATTTAATTTATCATTTATCTTTTAATTATTGAAAATTAAGCAAACAAGATTTTTTGGCAAACAAAGGGGATTTACTATTAAAATTAAAACATGGAAGAAATGTTTTCTGTTATTATTCCTTAAAAAAATAATGTTTGTTTCATTTTAGTAGTAGCAGTAGGCTATGTACATTCTACTGAAAAATAGTTATAGGCACAATGTCTTCAAATCAAACCAGACTTTTATTTTGGCGGGTTGCCGTGAATACCTTTACAGTTCTGTGTATGTGATATGACGCTAGTTTTACTCAAATCAAAAGCTAAAATGCTCATGAAGTGACTCTCAGAGCAGTTCTGGAGATGTTGTTCATGTGTTTACGTCCTCATTTAGTGAGACGGCAGACGCTGAAATCACCGCGAGTGTCACGGGCGCTTCAGTGTGTGTAGTAAATGAAACCACGCGTCTGCGCCATTCATTAACAGACAGGCAGAACATTTAGGATTCATATTTAAATCGACTTTTGCGGCTTAATATTTACAAATACTAGTCCATATCGTGATTTGATTTAAGTGTAATGACTTACTTTTGATTAATTCATTCAAAATTTGACAAATTCCGTGACATTCAGCGTTAAACTGTGAATTCTGTTTTTATGACTGGATAAAGACTACACTGCGTAATTTTCCCGCTTATCATGCGGCCACTTGCCTGATGAATAATTCTATCAGCATGTACCCTTAGGGGCTTTATAGTCATATGATAGAATCTTACTGTGATCTTAGTGTAGAACACTAAATATGGTATTGCACTGTAAAAGGCCTCCACATTGCGATAGCCTTATCAATCTCATTTTAGAAGGCTGTACGAGTCTTCACACATGCTAATAGTGGGGTACTAATGTACATGTGGGAAAACTCAGAGCTGAGTGAATCAATTAAAGTTTCAAACTGGTGCTCTGATCTGCTTCTTCTGTCAGTCTTTCTTTTTCTTTTACCGCCCTGTTTCTCAGTCTGACCGCCTGCACTTGGGTCTGAACTGGATGCGTTTCTATGTGGTGCTGGAGGGTGAAAATCAGGGTCTAATTTGATCTTTTTCCATTCACTGCTCACTGTCCTGCCATAATTCTCTCTTTTTCTTTTAACACCCTGATCCAGCTTAACTGGGCGAAATGGTCCAGGCTGTTCATCATCTATGATGCACCCTTTCATTGGTGATCCTCCAGGTCTGACCTCAATATTGTTGGAGTGAGAGTGTCCTGGCTGTTCTTCATTATTTCTGGAGCCTTTCACAGGTGATTCTCCAGATGTGACCTCAGTGTCATTGAGGTGAGACAGTCCAGACTGTTCTTCATCTTTGCCAGGCACAGGTCTGACCTCACTATTGTTGAGGTGAGACAGTCCAGATTGTTCTTCATCTTTGCTGGACCCTTTCATAGGTGTCTCCCCACATGCTGCTGGTGGGGTACTAATATACAAGCAGGAAAACGCAAAGGTGAGGGAATCAATCAAAGAATCAGACTGGAGTTCCAATGTTCTCCTTTTCCGCTCTACACTCTCTGATCTGCCAGATTTCTCATTTCTTCTTTTAACACCCCGTCTCCTCTCAACCTGACTGACTGAGCTTAGGTCAGAACTGGATGTATCTCCAAGTAGTGCTCGTGAAGAAAAGCCTGAGCTGAGGGAATCCACGGAGTAATCAGAAGCAGAGCGATGGTCTGATCTAATCATTTTTTGTTCTCTGCTCTCTGATCTGCCAGAATTCCCTCTTTTTCTTTTAACACTGCATCTCATCTCAATCTGACGACCTGTGTTTCCATCAGAATTGGACATGTCTCCAAGTGATATTGGAGAAGAAAAGCCGGAGCTCATTCTGTTAGCCATCTGAGCAAATCTACTGGTAGTGATAATGTAATGATTAACCGCAAACTGGTAGTTCATCAGAGGAAGTCTGATATTCTGTCTCTACTGCTGCTATAAGCAACTGACCAGGATGGTCCAAAGCTTCTGGAATGCTTGTGATGTCACAGGTGTGATCGTTTGAATAATCCCCGTTTAAAAAACAACAACACCTGAACAGCTGTGCATGTTCTAATGCTCTTCTGTGAAGGTGTGTGTGTATTAGAGCTGCGCGGTATAGACAAAATAATCACATTTCCATTCTTTTCATGGCTATTGTGATTTTATTTGCGATTTTGGTAACTGTTTTCACTTGTTCACGCTACATTCAAAATTGTATTTCAGTGTACAAGACCACATGCTTGATAAGTAAAACTGTAATGTCATGTCTCTAGAACAGACGAGATACAGAAAAATACATTAATATTGCAAGACAAAATAAACTAAATTAAAGGTTTGTAGTATTGCTGAATAATTAAATGTAAAAATAAAATGGTGCATAGTCATCACTGTATGAATTAAATCTACAGTAATTTTTATTAAAGCTACTGAAGTTATTAAGTCAAAAGCAGTGAATGATTCTCTCCTTTTCTTTGCTTGTTTGATGAACATTAGGCACACAGATAGCAGCAGCAGGTTTATTAGGCTGCTGTCAAGACCTAATCAAACATCCTTGGGATTTCCTTCCAACTGTTTACATTCATTCAAGACATAAACAAATGTTTTACTTGAATACTCTCTCTGACGGGTATGTTTGACATCATTCTGCATGTATTTGACCATTTTAGTGAAAGAAGCTCAATTCAGCACCCTGACATGACAGATGACAGACTGAGTTTTTTCACGGCTTATTACGTTTAATAACTCTTTTTAGCATTAAGCATGTCTCTCTTTTGATTTTCTCATTCATGCAAATTTCTTTATCAATCTAATGTAAATTACTTTGAGCAGTCCTGTGCTGGACTTAAAAATGTCATACTGCGATATAAACAATATAGCAAACCATGACAACAGCCTCAAGCCTTTAACTTTCATCCCTAAAAAGATCCAATGAAAAATTATTTTTCTTAAAATACTTATCATTGTTGGACCTCAAGCAGTTTTTGTCAAAATGTATGTTTTTATCTAAACGATTCCTGTAACATTGTCATTAAGTCAGTAAGACACCTTCCATAATTATCAGGGTCCACATGAAACTAAATTGATTCAAAAGGGGCATTTGGAAATAAATAATACATAAACTTTACATATAATGATATGTTGTGGTCAATATAATATCCAGGCCATTTTCAGTGATTTTAATCTTTGATAAATTTAGCTCACTTCAGTAAATTCAGCAATGAAATACATTTCACACATCAGGGCCATTTTTACAACAGGAATATTACAAGCTTTGTGAAATATCTTAGCCAATTTATCGTTCAATGTGACAACAGCTCATCGTCATGTGAATCATACAAAAATGTACAATATTTAGAAAAATTTAAACATGAAGGTCCACCCCTTAACATAACGTCACATAAGAAGATGATTTTGACTAATTATGCCTATTTATTCCTAATTAATATTCCTATCAATATGTCTAACGAATTACCAGTATATTTTTGGCACCATTGTGTGTAGCAGCGTACTACTAAGTGTACTACCTAATAGTAGTGTACTACTACTAAGAATAGAATAGAATAGAATAGAATAGAATAGTTGAGTGGAGTGGTGTTACAGGGGGAAAAAATCATATAGTTTTTGAACAACATGACTTTGTAAATGATGACAAAGTTTTTTTTTTTTTTGGGGTGAACTCTTATTTTCAGCCAAATCTGAATTCTGCATCCTTTGCCACCTCAATGCAAATATAGCAAATTATTTGATTTGAACATTTTCGAATCTTTTTCTAACCATGCATCCCTACATAATTCTTTAAACCCAAAGTTTCTTTCACAGAAGTGGTTAAACATGAACAACTAGGCAAAATCTACATAATTTCGGCAAAAAAAAAAACACTGTGTGAAAAGTATGAAATGTTTTTCATTGCTGAATTTACTGAAATTAGCTAAATTTATCAAAGATTAAAATCACTGAAAATGGCATGGGTATTATGTTTTTTTTTTCTGCTAAAAAAACACCGTCCACATCTTTTTCTTTTTTCTTGAGGGTTTACATTGATATTCTGTAGTTGTCTGCGGCAACTCCAAAGCAATCGACAGGATTTAATGTGCTTTCAAAATCATCAAGCGTGACTGTGTGTGTGTACATATCAGTGGCTACATTTGCACGTGTGGGAAACTGTGTGTACTTGTGTTTGTGTGTACGCAATGGTTCCACATGGCTGGAGATTAAATGGCTTGGAATTCCAAGCCCAGTGGTTTCCTCCAGTGCCATTGGTCAGAGATACTACACCATCTCTCACATCCTGCCTTTCAGTTGGCTGATGTTCTTCTCTGCTTGGTTTTTCTCAGGAAATATGTGGGCCCAAACGTGGTCTGCTATCATGGACCTTGTCATTCCATACCCTGATGCCACACAAGTGGATGCCACGCCAGCCATGATTGCTCAAGTAAGATTACAACTAAAAACACATTCTTTAATCTTTTTCTATTCCGACAGTCTGATTTCTTGGAAAAAGTCCCGTTTTCTGAAAGCAGTGGCTGTTTACATTAGGTGTCAAAGAAGGTAGATGCTGTTTACACTGTGTGTAAATAGTGGTAGATACGGTTTGCACCAAGCCTAAATAGCAACAAATAGCAATCTTGTTTGCATGGAGTGCAAACAGGTATGATAGACACGTTTTATGCCTCCGTGTCCATTCAAAATCTCATTGGATTATTGAAATACAAACATTGCAAACAAATGTTCGTTGTAAATGATATATTGTTTGGTGAAGGCTTTGTGCAATGGCATATGAAGGACATAAATGGCACTCATACATACCTGTAAATGTCTGTATGGTGTCCTCTGATTGTGCGGTGCTCTTTGGTTCTTCAGGGTTGGGACCCCAAACGGATGTTCCAGGAATCGGACCGGTTCTTCATTTCTATAGGTCTTCTGCCCATGCCTCCTGAGTTCTGGAACAAGTCCATGCTGGAAAAGCCAACAGATGGACGTGAAGTGGTCTGCCATGCTTCTGCTTGGGACTTCTACAACCGCAAAGACTTCAGGTACAAGCCTCATATCACAGTAAGATGGTCCATACTAGGGCAGAAGAGGTTTGATATATTAGTTTAATAATGGAGGATGTGATACCGTTTGTAAAAAAAAAAAAATGATGTGAAATTTGTCCAAAAATCTATTCAAGGTAGCAGAATTGTTTAATATAATTAAAATGGATATAAACATGGATATTGAATGTGCATTTGCAGTGTACTTCAAATTATAAAAGTTTTTTTTTTTTTAAACTGTACTTGCAGATTATATCAATGAAATTAAAGGTCACTGAAAGAAAGTTCACATTTATGACTGTCTTTTAAAAAGTGTTCTTAGTAATGTCATACTTAAAATTGTACTCTTTACACTGGTTTAAAGGGTTAGTTCACCCAAAAATGAAAATTAGCCCATGTTTTACTTACCCTCAAAGCATCCTAGGTGTATATGACTTTCTTCTTTCAGACGAATCCAATCGGAGTTATATTGAAATTTTTCCTTGCTCTTCCAAGCGTTTGAATGGGAGTAAACGGGTGTTTTTTTTTTCAACAGTCCAAAAGTAATCAAATAAAGTGTATTGCACGTATGACAGTCAGCAGAAGTGAGAAAAAAAGTATTTATAACATTTTAAATATGGATATTTTTCTTACA